>NW_019384834.1:468377-497318 GCF_000671375.1 Centruroides sculpturatus
TCTTGGGCTACTCAAATATTTTACGTTTTTGATACTAAATTAACATCTCAAGTATAATTTTTTATTGTTTTTATATTTTTCAATAAATTTATTTTGTTTGTACAAAATAAAAAAAATAATTTTTAACGATACAATAGTCTTCGTTAGGCTTAACATCGACGAAAATTCAACGCAAAGCGACATGCAATGGAGAGAAATTTCAACATGGGATAAATTAATATATTTTTTCGTACATGATTCGTTATCCGAAAAATAAGTTATCTGAACCACCCCAGTCCCCAATTGATTCAAATAAACGACGCTCTACTGTATTCTCATCTATTTTTAGCTTGAATTTAGTAAATTTTTATGTATATTTATCCTCTTTAACAAACAAGCATGTTTTCTAAACCATCAAGCCATAAATCTTTTAAAAAACAAAGTACTTCTGGTTATCATGGAACTTTTGTAATACATAAGAAATACACATATAATCGTTAATATAATAAAATAATAATCGCTTGATATATACCACTGTTAGTACAATAGTGTAAATAATATAAATAGAATCAAATATACATCATCAATACTAAAAAGTGTATTGATCTAAATTTAGAATAACCATCACCCCCCTTCCATGCTGATTGGCGTTATAATCTACAGGTCGTATTATTTCTCTATATCAATTTAGAAAGCTGCAGTTTTTTTATTTGTGTGAATATAGACTTATCTATCTAACATATACAGCAGATTAATTGGATGTTTATTAAAATTTCTTTTTTTTTTTTGAATTCTCGAATTTTATAATTTTTTTAAATGTACCTAATATTTTGAAGTAAACAATCGTAAAGCATGATATGTGAATGATAAAAGGCAAAAAACAGATCAGATCTACAACAATTTTTAAGTGAAATATTACAAATTTAAAAATTATTAATAAAACCAGAAAATGTCATGCAACAATGGTGTTGTTTCAGATTATCGAGATGCACAGCTGACTGGTTATCCAGACTCAAAATAAATCTTTCTAGCATTGCATAACTATATCCACTGCAATCTTTAGAGTAAAATAAATAAAACAAGACTTGTCCATACATTGATTCTGAATGTAATATGCCACTTGATGCAAACTTGTAGTACAGTTGGGAATTATAGTTCAGGTTGATGTTGAAGTTTAGGCATACTCTCAAGCATATCTACATATGAGTCTATTTGAAGCAACAAGACATTGTGGACAGCAGAAGTCACAAATACATTGAAGTTTGCATTGCTATGGCATGCACCTATTCAATGCCCACCAGCAGTTGAGTGGATAAGACCACTGAATACTGCTAGTAGGTTGGTCTCATAGAGATTTCTGGATTTCATAGACATTTCATAGAGATTCATTACTTCATATTGTAATGCCTAAATATGGGACCAATTTCTCATAGAAAGTCCTGTCAGGAAGCATTTCTCTCAAAAAATTGCCTGTGAGTCACATTGCCATATATAAACAACAATAGCATCCATTTAATTATCTGTTACTGGCACAACATGCAGAGAATGATGAACAGCAATTTAACTGATACAACATGTTGTTAAATTTATGCCAGGACAAACTTCAACTGTTTGAGATTAAATTAATTAGTCCAATAAATGCAGCTATAATAAATTAAACAGCTTATCATATCAACATATTTTGTGGACTGCCAAGACATTCTTTTCCTGGAATGAAGTTTTTAATGTCATAATGGACACTACCAGACATAGTTTACTTCATTATGCACACAAAATGTATAATACCAAATATGTTTACACTAAATGTCTGGTATGGTATCCAGAGTGAACAAGTTTTAGTCCCATATTCTTTGATGGCACCAGGACTAGTGACTGCTATCTTAATATCCTACACACAATTGTAAATAAATGGCTTGATGACTTGCCATTAGAACTATAGCAGGTTTAATATCAGCAGAATGGCATAACAGCTCATTTCTGGGCATACATGGTATCAGAGTGGAACAGGACTGCATTGTTCATCAGTGTATGAAATGTATCCAGCAGCTATGCATGACATTGGTGAACTGTACAGTAATACCTCGACTTACGCTACCCCGACTTACGCAAACCCGGAGTTACGTGATTTTCAAATCTCGTCGATTCGTCTTTTGTTTGAGTGCCAGGCAACTTTTGATTACTCATTCCCCCCACACTATTGTTCATCTTACATGTTCGGACGTGTCATGCGGAATTGACACATAGCTACAATTTATTTTGTGTTATTTATTTGTGTTTGTTATGTCTACAGAGACTTGAGAGACTCTATGTGGTGATTTCTTGCAACCATGAATGAATCAAAAGGCGAGATAAGATTAACGAGAACATTTATTAGCTTACATACATCTGACTTGGATTTTACACAAATTGCGAAATTATACCCTGACTTAGGCGAATTCGACTTACGCGGTTATCGCTCGGTCCCACCTATCGCGTAAGTTCGGGGTATTACTGTATAAGCAAAAATGAGTTTTAAAATGGTGATACCTGTTGGAATCAACGATTGAAATTATTGTTAAATGCTATACTACATCATTACATACAATGCATTGTGTTGTGGTGATGTTTTGTAAACATTTTTCTGTTACATAATAAAAGGTTGGTGGTGTGGCCGTCGGCCATATTGTATATATGTATTTGTAATTGTATATAGTTTATAATTCTATTTTATTTTCGCACTTTTCTTTAATCCCTTTGTCTATCCTTTCTAAAACCTTCCAAGACAACCGTTATTGCCTTTGGGTAGGATTAGCCATTTGGAGAATCGGTAAAGACAATAGCAGGTGAGGTGGCCTGGGGAGAAACAGCTGGGAGATGAGTTACTTTTTCGACAAGACACGGAGAGGGTCAGACATGTCAAACGGAGCTCCGAGTATGACTTTGTAGTGAGGACAAAAAGAATTTTTGTGATAGTCAGGTAAGGGACTGAGGAGGAATCACGTTCAAATAATAGGCTTGCGGACGACTCCAAATAGGTCGAAAATCATCCTAAGGAAGTGGAATCGCCATGATTAAAGATAGGACAACTGGCATATTTGAGAACTTCCAGAAAGAAAAGAGAATTAAGAATAGTGAAAGCGAGAGCCATCGTTGTTGAAGAAAAATCCTACCCAAAGAGCATATCAACTGAAAGAAAGGAAAGGCCCGGGTGAAGTTACCCTGTGGCTACACGCCTGTTTTTCTTTTATTAATATTATTATTATTATTATTAGTACGTATAGTTTTAGTTTAATTTAAACTCTAGAACTTTCCTTCCTTCCGATTTCTTTGTTCCTTTGTCTCGGATTTCCAAGAATTCGCCTCACCCCTAACCCATCAGGGGGTAGCCTTAGACAAAAGACGAAAACGGGTCTGCGAGCGAGGAAAACAAAGGGTTTTTAGGCACTCTTAGGCCGGACTCGGAGAGAGAGAGACGTGTGGCAGAAGGCTCTGGAACAAAAGGTCGGAGGAGCGCTGCAGAAAGAGGCCGTAAGAAGCGCATTGATAGAAGAATTTAGTCGACGATTATAAGACAACGCCGAAACGGACCGAAACGGTTCTAAAAGGAAGAACAGCCGAGACGAGGAACTGTAGAGAACTACCAGGAAATTCGGGTACCCTCTGTCCTTTAATTCATCTTATTTCCCCTTTCTATCTTTTCTATCTCCTAGTTTATTTTAGTTTTAAGTTAGTTTAAGTTTCCGCGCGCAACTACTTTTGTCAAGAGATAGTTATCGGAAAAGTAACTACCAGTATATTGGTATATCCGGTCGCTCGGGATTTTGGAACGTTTGTAAGTAACAGCGGGAATCCGAACTCATTTTGTAAATATATTAATGTTAGCGCGAAATTAAACTTGTTTCATTGGAAAAACGTGTCTGTGTTTTCCTGTCCGCGCTATACATCTTCACAACCCCTTCATTTCTTCTACCTTCCCGCTGTCCTATCTCCCTTGTCATTTCCTTACTATTAAGTTAGCCTTAAGTTAGGTTTTAGTTATGTGGTTATAGAAGATTAATTGTTACATGCCCAGATATTTTTACGATCGTGTTTTGTTGTGAAACAAAAGGTTTTCTGTTTAATACACCTCATATTGTAAAAATTTCTTACAAATCAGTTGGGATTCCTTATAAAACTGAACTTATTCGTAGAGAAATAAAAGGAAGTGTATATTCTAGTAGTTGTCGCAAGTTCCTTTCTGTGTGTTTCATCTGTGGATCATACTGTCTCATCCATACGAACACCACAGTGGCGCTGTTGACCTTTCTGGGAGCTGTTAGAGACAGTGACCTCATTTCACTCTCCTCTTTTTTAGCACTGATCTTCCGTGAGTCAAGACAGTGTAATCTTTGTGTATTCTTTGTTATATAACCAGTTACACAAGTCTAACCAGTTTTTACTAATCTCTGACAAGCAACATCAAGTCTAACAATATCGAGTATGCTGCATGCTATCTATAACACCACTCTCAATCATCTACATCTTTGTACTGTCACTGAAAGCAGTTGTTTTTAACAAGTATTATAACAAAATAAAGCTGACTGTTTTTGTATTAATTTATGCAATATTGGTTTTTATCTTTTACAATCAGAGATCCTGTGATAATTGCTGCCATCTATTACTTGTAAATATATTTAGATATAGTTGTTGTTTTGAATATTTCTAGAACTTTATCTTTGTTTCTGGTTGCTATTTACTTTATTGCCTAGAGGGGCAATAAACTCAGTGGGAGCAGAGAGAGGAAGTGTATAGTATAACAGGTGGACAGAAGAAAATGGATATTTTTGTGTGTGTATGTAGAAAGATGATTGAGGAAGCTATTTTTAATAAGTGAAAGGGATAGGAAGATTTCATAGCAATCCCAAAGAAGTCATAGCAATCCCAAAGATTGTACAAAGCTTCACTGATGAAAGAAAGGATCACCCAAGATCATACCATTCTTGTTTTTCAATACAAAAATATTACAGCATTATTACAATTTGGGCTTTGAGGTACCTTTTCCATATAATCCTTATCATTTCTCTTCCCTCTCTCTTATTCCATTCTTTTGTAGTTTTAATATAGGTTAAGGAATTGTGGATTTAACTTTTGTTACATTTCAAGAGGAGAGATTTCTCCATTTGTTTCAAAGCACCTCGCAGGCACAAAGGAAGTTAATAGTTATGTTTGTTTTTTGCTCTGAAGTTAATAGTTATGTTTCTTTTTGATTTTGAATTGCCTGAGGACGATGTATATATTTACGTTGAAAGCACTTGCAAGATTAAAATATTCCTTTTAATTCTCTTTAATGCCTCCTAATCTGAAGTTTCTAATTGAATTAACACAACTGTTGGCGTGACATCCAATCCAAGTATTTAATATACCTAACAAGATGAGTAACAGAATTCGGATGTTCTTCTTTTCTATGTTAAATCTGCAAAAGTTATGGCATAAACTACATGCCAACTAGTCTTTCTGCTCAAGTGTAGAGTGTATCATATAGTTTCAAAGTGCATAACCATTAACTTCAGAACTTTTGTTACAGTTATTTACAATTGTAATGAGAATTTTGAATTAAACTTTTGTTTTTACATGGTAGCCTTGACTGAATTCCTATGTAAACCCAACATAGACTATCTCATGATTCTTTGTAAATTACATCAAATCTTTTTATAATGATTTTTTTTCATTATCCTTATTCTCAGGACAGATTGGAAAATTTATGTATTGCCTCGAAATTATTGCACAAGTCCTGTATTTGAACAAATTTATTTTACTGTAAACATCTCAGTGGAACTAATATACCTTATGTATGTATTCATGCAATACTGGAAAAATTTCTTTTGCACATAGATAAACGTTAATGTAACACCTTTTTATAAATTGGATGTCAGTCAGTAGATGATGAAAGGAATCTATTGTGGTATTCAGCATGACTGGAATAATAATAAAGGTATAGTGCAAAAGAACAAAAGAACTTTATTCCATGTCTGAACAGAAAAAACAAAACTCCAGGTCCCAACTCTGGTACAGTTCCCCAATGTTGTCTTCCTTTACACGGTTGTATCTTACGTTACAAAATCGTATCACCACAACACAGGGATTACATATATTACACTTGCAGCACATACAAAAAAGGGAGAACTTTTATCGCATATATAATTAACTTAAATCTAAATCCTTAAACTAATTAATACTAAATACAGAAAACAGGTAGATAGAGCAAGATTAAGGAGGGAAAGAAGAATTTTTAGGAAAGAGGATACCCACATGTCTTTCAATGAGGCAACTTGAATCCAATCACAATGTCCTTCCAAAATATTCTCCTAATTCTCTCATTTTCCCAAATAACTTTGAGGTTGCTTCTGAAGGGTTTCCCACACTCCAATTCTGATTTTGATCCTATTTTATATGTGCTAACCTCCTATATCTAAGGTCGCACTCTATCACTCCTGATACTGCCCTAATGACCTGGAGCTCATCTTGAACACATCTTACTTCTTCAGTGCCTTGCTAAAAAGTGTCCTAACCACTTGGATTTTGCCCTCAGAGCTCTCTTCTCCATATTGTTCATTGCCTACACTCTCACCCTTGGAAGTAGGTTGGGTAAGAATGTTCTAGAAGCAGGGAAACAAAAGAAACAAAGAATAAAGAGGAATAGATAGAATTGAGAGAGAAAATATAACAATATAAAAAAATAAAATAAAATAAAATAAAAAAATATACACGGAATATGGCATTCCACCATACTATAAAACATTGAGGACAGTGAAGATTTCTGTTGATTCGTATTAGTAAATGAAGATACACATTAATAATATATTTTGACAAGAAGAAGAAGAAAGATATCCAAGAAGGTACACTAGCTTCAGTATTTAAACAGTATATTAAAGTTTAATTATATAACCACTTCTAGAAAAACTATGAAAATTGTACAGATACTACTGACTTGATTATTTTATCAAAGTAGGATTCTTATTTGAACCTGTAAAGATGATATTGTCAAGCTATTGTAATGAAGATGAATTATAATCTATTTTTTAATATTCAAAATAAAAAAATTAAGTATATAATACTATTACTATACACTATTTCTGAATTTTTTTGAACAGAGTAATAAAAATCAAAATACATTTTTTAGTATTATTTGAATATTTCACACTTAAAACATTTTTAAAATTAAATACCAAACTATATTCTTAACTGTCATTTGACTCCATTCTTCTTCCAACTTTTTGTTGATGTTTTTTTCTTTTTGTTACAACATGCTTAATTTTGTAAGTCTTTAGAAATACTAATTAGATGTTAATTTTTGTCTATGATTTCAGTTTCTTCTTAATTCTTTCATATGCTCAATCATCTTCATTGCATGCTTTATTATTGTTTCTGTACTGCACTATTTTAGTTTTGTGCACTTCAGTTTTCTGTCTAGGGGGATTCTTTTTTGAAAATGACTGTGAACTCTTAGATGTGGATTTGCAATCGACTTGAAGAATAATAAAATTTAAAGTTTAAAGTATAATTTCTTACAATTTTAACATATGTTCTACATTATGTAACATTAGTACACTCTCTATGTAAATTTACGTCATTATGTATCATGAGAGTTACAGTTATTTTAAATTTGTTTCAATAATTTTTTAATACAATTTAATAGATTGATAATGAACTCCAATAATTATAAACTTTCCAAATTTCTGTTGTATACAGTATTTAAATTTTAGAGTTCAGATAATTATTTAGTTAACTTTTTAGTATTACAATTTTTGTTTGTAGTTAGATGTTTTTATATTTTTGTTTTCAATGTACAGTATATACTTTTTGTCAGCATTATATTATTTTTGTTATAGTAGCAGTAGTACTAGTAGTAATAGATTAATAGATTTTTTAATTAAAATTTTTTTTAATAGCTCCACTTGGAAAGCGTGGTTGGAAGATGGTTTATGCTACTTTGAGAGATTTAGTTTTATATCTACATAAGGTATTTTCTACAAAAACCTTAATAAACTTTTATTACTATAAAAATTGTAATGTAAATAATAATGCATTTTAGTAATTAAATTATTTAACATTGCATAAGATTGATAATTCTCCAACAATTAAATATAATGAAGTGGATTCTTTTGAAAATCAGTGTTTGTACATTTGTTGTAGAAAATATTCTTTAACGTTATTATTTTTTAATGATCAGTTATCAAAACTATCACCAAAAATAATGAAATAAATAACCAAATAATAGGACAAGAAAATTGAATTATTGAAAATAAAACAATAAAACAATGCAAAACACACAAATATACCCAAAATCAGGAAAAGGATTAAAATTATTTAATTTAATGATACAAATGTTTTTTGTCAATTTCTAACAATCATCATCAGGTATATCTTACTGAATACTGAACAGAATAACATTAAGAAATCGAACACATTTAAATATAAAGATTTAAAGTGGTTTGAATCTTGCACATGCACATTGGTACAGTGTACTAACCTAACACACAGAAATTTAACAAACAGGAAATTAAAAATTGCATTTTTTAACTTTAAAAATATAAATATTACAACTTTAACTTAAATTGCCTGAAGGCAAGGAGTATAATAGTATCTACATAGAACAGAAATCCTAGGAAAGTTTGTAGCATGCTCTCCATGCTATAGAGACATTTACATCTCTCTAAAATTGACTGTCTTCTGGTTCCTAACAAAATCTCTAAATATCTCAAATAAACGGGATCTGAAGTCCAATGTAGTAGATATATGAGGGGGAACCCCAAAAAAAAAAAAAAAACCAAACTGAGAGCACGCTGCCATTCATAGACGTAGTAGAGAGTTCTCCCGTTAGATGGGGTTAGTAGAGACCTTCACAAAACAGCTGTGCAGATGGTATCAGTTTGTAGGTTTACGTTTGAGAATAGTGTTGTGTTTCTCTTACTGTTATTTTGTTCCGCCTGCGAAGTTCTGGGTGTCCTTCAACATCTCAAAATGATGAAAAAGTTGAAAAAATCTGCCAAAAAAGTTTAAAGATGTCTGCAAGAGTTTAAAGTTTAAAGATGTCTGCAAAGGAAACGTCTGGAACTTTGGCAATCAGGTGACTGGTTCCTTCATCAAGACAACACCCTCCCGCACACACAGCCTTATGAGTGACCCACTGTTTGGCCTTTCGGGGATGGCCTGTCGTTCCCCACCCTTTGTATTCACCAGACCTAGCCCTGTGTGACTTTTTCTGTTTTCGAGAATGAAGAAAATTCTAAAAGGGAAGCATTTTGATGATGTGGAGGTGGTAAAAACAGCTTCTCTAAGGGCACTGGACAATATCAAGTTTGAAGAGATCCAGAGATGCTTCAGACAGTGGGGAAAAGACTTGACAAGTGCATTGTATCTAATGGAGAGTACTTTGAAGGTGGCTGAAAAAATTTTGTAGAAAAGTTAAGAAATAAAGTTTTTATACAATAATCTGGTTTTTTTTTTCTGGGTCCCCCCACATACACCTTGAAAATCCACCCTCACGTCACCATCCAAAAAAATTTGCTGCCAAAGCCATATTGGAGAACTTCTTACTAACATCATGTATAGTACATATTCCTTTAGTCTGATCCCAAGGAACCTAGCCATGAATCCAATGTATACCAATGACTAGTCTACACAAGTATCATACAAAGGAATAGCATAAACACCCGATGAGAAGTGCTCCTCTACTGGGTCCTTATCATTTTCTGATCAATGCAAAGATTAGATTCCTCCTATAAGTGATTCTGATGTTAGCCACTTTAGTAATTTCCTTATGAATGTTAAACATTCATGTGAGGGATGTGACAACAAGGACACCCCTCAACAGTGAGAAGGAAAGTTAGTAGTCAGTCACGCGACGAGAGAGTAGTTGGACCATTGTCCTGCCATTAACAGTGTAACTGATCCCAAACGGACAATAAATGTATTGTTCACAGCTTCACCCCTTTGTCTGTGTTATTGCACATAGTCACAACATATTGGTGCCATGACCAGGATTAGTGAAACTCAATGAGGATCAAGAACTTTCCTGCCTTAATTTGGACATTACTGCTCATACCATCGCTTCCACAAGCGAGACTATTGATAACTTCAAACATGAAATTGGGATAGAACTGACGTCAACAGGTAAGAAATTTATTTGGTACTACCATTATCTACTCCATTGTCATTCTGCTCATCGCTACATGTCTTTACTGTTATATTGCCACATGTGTTCATCTGCCATATTGCCCCATCTTCTCCATTGGCAGAACTGATTTTGTTACTCAACTGTCATCATTGACTGAAATATGACCGAGACATCTCTGAACAGAATGAATTCAAATTCCAACAAGGAATTGAGCAAGCTCCAACACCACCACAATACCGTAAGAATGTCCATGACAAATGTGATCAGCAAGGTCTACACCATTTCTGACTCAACGCCATCCGACAAAATTGAACTGTCCCGCAACGTGTTGAACAAATGGCTTAGGGAATTAAAGATATTACATGAATATAAATTTGAGGACATGGAATACAAAACCAATGCTGCTGCCTATGAAGAGAGTGAAGAATCCACCAGACTTGCTGTAATTAGAGTCCAATGAGTTCTGGACTGCAGAAATGCCACGTCCAACCTGACTACGGCAAGTCCCATAAGTCTAGACTCCCCTTCCCTTATCAGTCAACCACAGGTGACCACTTGCACTGGATTGCGTGCCTTGGTTTTTGAATCGTTTGAAGGTGAAATTGCTAAATGGCAACACTTCTGGGAACAGTTTACAGCAGCTATTGATGAGGATTGTAACATACCGGACATTGAGAAGTATGTCTTTCTTCAAGGATGTCTCCAAGGAGAGGCTAAGCACCTAGTAGATGGCATAGCCATAACTGCAGGGGCATATGCTGAGACCAAAACTATTGAAGAAATACGGAGATAAGAACTGTATAATTCAGGCACACATCAACTACATAAAGAGTCTGCAACCTCTGATCTGTCCTACAGCTGCCAAATTGAACAACCTTTTTGTTGAGTGCAAGAATAGAGTACATGCTCTGAAAGCCCTGAGAGAGCCCATCAGCCACTATGGCGCATCCTAATACCAAAAAATCCTTTGGACCTTCCCAGATTCCTTGTGTGAATGATGGCTCGTCCATGCCAATCACAAGAGTAATAGTGAACTAGTGAGTCTGACCTGGAACAATTGCTGAAGTTTGTGGGAAATGAAATAAATTGTATTATTACCGCAGCTACTATCCACGGACCACAGGAACAGTTTATCACAAGCGAAGAACCCCAAGCTATGGCAGCCACTCTAGCAGTCTGGACAAGGTATAAGTCTACAAGAAGAAACACCAAAGGGAGAGGATCCTCCCATCCTCTGTGTGCCTTCTGCAACGGCTTCCACCATTTCAGTTCTGACTGCACACTTATAACAAATCTGAGAGACTGTGCAGGGAAACTGCATGAGACTAACCATTATTTTCTGTGCCTAGGCCAAAATCACACTGCTCATAACTGCCCCTGACAAGGAAAACTAACCATGTCAACGATGTAGCAGCAATCATCATATCTCGATATATGAGACAAACCCAACACAGAGCAGACCCATATGATGATCGCAGCTAACAGACAGATACAACATGCAACCCAACTCACAACATCCGCTCCAGTTTTTGTTCCCTCAACCATTAGTACATCTCAAGCCACAGTGAGTAAAATTGATGTACAGTACATTCAAACTTTACATATCTACAGACAGCTTGAGTTTGGATTCATGGAGCGAAAGGTACTGCCAGACAAGTTAGATGTGTCTTAGATCTGTGAAGCCAAAGGAGTTTTGTTGGCATCCCTCTCATTGACTCATTAGAACTGGACATGATTGGATATGAACCATTGGCAATTCAAGCCTTTGAATCAGATGCCAGCACCTACACATCATATGTCGAGTATGACTCACTCTATCCAGCTGTGTCAGCAGATTTACTATATCCTTAATAGTGGCATAATTCTCAAATATGTATCTCCCTCATTTGATGGTATCACAGTTTGCATATCCAGTCAAAGAGATACTACCACTAGAATTTGCAGATCCACAACAGGAGTCATGTGATCTACCCATTGAAATACTAATTGGATCCTACTTTTATTGGCGATTTGTCAAAACTGAAAGCCTCATCTGCATAAATGACATTCTGATGTTAGTCCCCTCACATTTTGGCTGGATTTTGAACAGCAACCGGACTAATATCTCAATTCACCCAGTCCATGTTAATAGCATTACAACCCCTTTGGACCCAATACTATGATCAATGTGGGATCTGGACACTCTTGGCATCCAAGAGTCAGAAGAGAAGTCATTGACCAACCACGATGCACATCTGCTCGATAGCTTCTGTCACTCCTGGATCAAGGGAGGAAGGGCAGAGGTTTGTCTGCTCTGGAAACAGAACATCCTCCTCAAGGATACAAACCGCACAACTGCTCTGTGACATTTTGAGGCCCTACATTGCAAATTCAGCAATATGTACACCTGCCACATTCTCAACTACTCCAACAGTTATGTGGAATGGATTGATGAACAAGCAAAATTACAACAGATCTACTACCTGCCACACCACACAGCAATCTGAACCAAACACAATACTGCCAAATGGTGTATCGTATTCGATGTGTTTTCTCATGCAAAAGAGCATCCTGCTCTCAACGATGCCTTGGAAGTGGGTTCCAACCTGATGCTGGACATCATAGTAACACTACTCCGCTTTCGTCTTCACAAAAGGGCATTAGTGGCAAAAGGACATTATCTCCAGCTAATCTTGCACCCTGATGACCAAGATGTCACCTGCTTCTTCTGGTTTAAGGTGGTTGCAGATGAAAGGGGACAGCTACACACTATGAAGGAATTGGCTGTCTACCGATTCCAAAGGCTGCCTTTCAGACTAGCATCCAGTCCATTTCTCCTGTTGGCCACCTTCTTGGAACTCATAGCCAGCTCCACAATCAGCCATCCCTCAGATGCCCAAATACTGGACAAAGGTCTATATATGGACAACTTCTCAGCAGGAGACCATACTGACCCCACTGTTATACAAATATATCAGGACATTAGAGATATGATGGGTCAGATCCACCTTCCCATGACGAAATTGGCTACCAATTATGTATTGCTGAAGGAGCTGTGGGAAGACAGGAACATAGCATACGCTCAGAAAACACAAGTACTCGAAGTAGACTGGGACACCTTAAAGGATGAACTTCTCATAGACTACAATGATGTTGTTTCAGATGCTGTGGAACACCCCAGTATGAAACGCCTGCTACTTGCCGCATCATCTCGCTTGTATGACGCTCTTGGATTATTTGCATCTATCTCCATTACAGGAAAAATCATTTTCCAACACACTTGGCTCCACGGACTCCAATGGGATGAAGTCTTGCCAGCAGATATCTCAACTCATTGGAAACAATGGTTAGAAGACCTACAACACTTGTCATTTGTGTCCATACCAAGATGGATCAAAACAACACGTCTAGACCTACATTTAACAAAAATTCATGTCAGCAACAAGTCAACAAACAACAGGCTTCAACAAGTCTTCTGTGATGCTAGCAAACGTACCTATGGTGTCATTATTTACATTCGTACCAATCTTTCATTAGGCACCTCTACATGTCTTCTCTGCAGCAAAGCTCATCTAGCCCCATCAAAAGGGTTACCTTATCTTGTCTAGAACACTTGCAGCCTTAGTGGGTTGTCACCTACAAAAATACGTTACTACTGAAACCAATCTTCAAAGGTCGAAGGTCCAAAGAAGGTTCAAAGATCCAAAGAAGGAGCAGTCATTTGGATGCCAAGGTGACCTTAGGTTGGATCCGTGGACACCCTAATTGATGGAAGACCTTTGTGCAGAATTAAGTGATGGAAATCCAAAGCATCACTAACCCAAATCAATGGCGTCATTGTCCCGGCACAGACAACCCAGCTGATCACCTGTCCTGAGGCCTGACAGCAAAACATCTCTGCAGTTGCACATCCTGGTGGCAGGGTCCCCAATGGTTATCACAAACAGAAGAATATTGGCCAGCCAATGACCACGCTACACCATCAGATTGTGTTCCAGAAGAATGCAAACATGTGGTCACCCTGCACATTACAGCCCATATTGAGTTGCTAGATGCAACTCACTTCAGTAGCTACACATGCCTCCTTCAAGTAACAGCCTGGATCCTCTGCTTCATTACACTTTGTAAAACCCATCCCCAGAATAATCACTGGGCAAGAGAGCTCTCAGCATACAAAGTGAACTCAGTGAGAGATCACTGGATCAGATCAGTCCAGAAAATATATTTTGCTAACGAGTTAATAGCACTTAACTCCAGTACACTTATATCAGAAAAATTACCCATTTACCGCTTCCACCCGTTCCTATCCAATGGAATCCTAAGAGTAGGAGGCTGTCTGCAATTTGCAGATGTCCGCACTTCCACACTTCATCCAATTCTACTAGATCGCCGACACACATTCACCCATCTCCTCATCATGGACTGCCATCTATGTCTTGGGCACCTGGGCACTAGTGTGGTTCTCACCAACCTGAGAGAAGACTTCTGGATCCTGTGAGCCTGCCAAGTCATTAAGACTGTACTACATAGATGTCCACCGTGCCAATGCCTAAGGAGTCTGAACAGCCTTATCGAGAAANGCACGGATTCAAGCTGCTTACCAACGTAGCCCTTCAAAATCAACACGTCGTGCCAGTCGGGAATTGCAGCTGCCTAAAACAACAGTTTGGCATGTTTTGAGACGCAGGTTAGTTATGAAGCCCGGACCGAACTCCCACCCGGACCCCGGTTCCCGGACACCCGGACGGAACTCCCGCCCGGACCATTCATGTCGCTGGTGGAGGACATATTGAACACCTGTAATCTAAACTAGAGAGTTTCATAAATATGTGTCCCAAGTTCCATAGTTGTATGTCTTACAGTTTATTAAATATATCAGTTTGAAATACGTA
Organism: Centruroides sculpturatus; assembly: GCF_000671375.1. Lineage (NCBI taxonomy): Eukaryota > Metazoa > Arthropoda > Arachnida > Scorpiones > Buthidae > Centruroides > Centruroides sculpturatus. Next base: position 483,363 of record NW_019384834.1, read on the forward strand.
TATTCTTTTTGGTCCACCCTGTATATTGGCCTCTCACATCCTGATGGCACTGAAAATCAGACAGTGTTCTTACCAAAAGTCCAGGAGCTTTCCAATTTTCTGGTTACTGATTGTTCTTTAGTTCAAACATGATATCCTTCAAGTTGAAGACAATGTACCAGTTTGGCAAGATGACTCTCAATGAATTTGTGAATTTGTGCAGAGAGAAAACAAGGATATGCCATAAGATGACATTGATAAAGAAGATAATCCTGAAATTCTTTCCATTAGAAAACTGCTGGAGTATCTGGGTGAAATTCAAAGATTTTCCAGAAGCAGAAATTGGCAAAACTGCGTATCACGGCAATTGCTTACATGCAATGGCATGCAAGAGAATTAGTTTCAAAACACAAAAACTGCAAGCAAAAATTAAGGATTTTTTTAAATTGAGTCAGTTAAAAAATCTTTATGTAAACCATATCTCTGTTAAATGTATCCATGATAATTAAAATGATATCTAAGATGATTTCCATGTTAATACTATATCCAGTGTATATATGATGACAAGACTTACTGTAATAAAAATTACTTACAAAATAAAAATCTTTCTGTTGATACCACTGATATTTCTCTAACCCACCAGCCCCTGTATCTGTCCAAAATTTTGTGTGAAGAAAAATGAATAAATTAGGTAGGCTCAACTGTATTTAAAATTGAAAAGGCAAAAAAATCACACATTATAGCATTTTAATGCTATAATATATGATACATATTGTTCAGTATGGATTTTTGTACTTTTATTTTTATTTTAAACTGTCATGTTATATTTCCTAACGATCAGTTTTACATTTATATGTTTTATTTTTATTTTTCAAGGACGATCATGGATTTAAGAAAAACCAGTTGTATGATAGTTTGCATAATTCTATTCGTATTCATCATTCTCTTGCTACAAAAGCCACTGACTACAAGAAGAAGCAGCATGTCTTCCGTTTTCAAACAGCTGATCTGGCTGAATATCTTTTTCAAACAAGGTGAACATTATTACATTAATACAGTCAAACTCCGTTCATTCAGATTTCTGAAATATCCAGATTGGTTTAAATAGTCATTTCTTTTAAAATTTTTACACATTTTGTGGAAAAATTATTTTTTATGATGAGATTATTGAAACATTATTTACAACTTTAATATGTAACAATCTCACATTTGTAAGAATAAAAATACATACTGTTTGTATGTGCTGAGTAATTTTTTTGTTTCTGTTGTTTTCAGGTTAGTAAAGCATACAAGTTTATTTTCAATCACTAAAAAGTATTTTCAGTATGAATTTTAGACTTTTATTTCAATGCTTCACTAATTTAAGTTTACCTGGATTTTTATTAATCTGGATCAGATCCAGTTCTATTTGACCTGGATAAACATTGTGACTGTAATTGTAATTTTACATTAAATGATAATTATTTTAAATGAGAAATTATATAATTTCTGTATGTTCAATTAACAAAAAATTATGATTATCTGCTTAGTAGAGTTTGGGGCAAGTTTTGGTGTACAGAACTATGCTAGTTTTTCAAAATATGGATTCCAATAATTATTGGAATATATTTAGAGATATTCTAGTATTTTGCAAAACATCTCACAATGCACTATTGATGCATAATAACGAACATTTTATAATATTTTAATTGTCTCATCATTTTAGAGAATTTGAATTTGGTAAATTTGGAAACCAAGATAAGACAAAATTTGCATTATTCTGTTGGAATGTGTTGTTTTTTATCAGTAACAAATTGTAAGATGATTAAATCATTTACATCTAACTGATCTGATTAATTAATATAATACAATAGCCTCACTATATAAGTAGTTTTACAACAGTCTTAAAATTTACAAACTTTGTGTTCCTATATTATTATGCTTTGTGATCTAAGGTTAAAAGATTATAAGAAAACTTATGACAATCACCATCTTTATGATATTTAGGGAGATTTTCTACATTTCTGACCACAAATAGCCTTGGGCATCATTTTTTCTTGAAGACCAGGGCTATGTTTGGCTACTTTGGTGTCCATTTTGGCATCCAAAAAATGCTGGCAATGGCTATAAATTTATCTAATTTTTTTTAGCTTTGGAGAAAAATTGGCAGCTTTTGTTTGGCATTTGCTGTTGTAAGTTTTATCTGTTTTAAATATTTTGAACCTACATCAGCCATTGAGTGTAAATTGCATATAAAAATTTTTGTCTTTACTCTATGGGTACTAACAGGGCTTTTTTTTGAGCCTATGGTGGATTCAGCCAGGCCTGCTACTAGGTGATGAGAGACAGCATCCAACATATCCAAAATGGATCACTCCCCAAAAAATAATACTTGGATTTGTTGACCTGTCTGGATTTGATTTTGGGTTGTACAGTACTGATGGCTTATCTGCATTTGTTATCCAACCTTCATGTGATTATTGCCCACCAGTGGTCATTGTGGATAATACTGTATCATTGAATACTGGATCAACTGCTCACAGATTCATGCCTCAGTGGGCTGGCACAAGAAGTTTTCCAAGTTTTCTTCACGTGTCTAACATCTAATAGGAGCCAGTTTTCTGTAGTTCTTTCCAGGAGGGATTTATTTTTTTTTTGGCAGATCACCCATATGTTGCATTGCCAAATCCCATTAAATCAATTGTGTGATTATTAGTCCTGATAATTACAGCATAATGATTTAAAAGAGCATTAAAGCTTAAGCAAGATTAAATGATTGTGGTAGTGATTGTGTTTGTGTGTTTAAAATGCTAATATTGTATAGTACCTGAAGAAAGATGAATAAGCTGATAATTTTTTTTCACTCAACACATACATACTGTTTGCTTGATACATCTCAGAATAAGCACACAATGCTTGCAAATCTAGATTAATTTCCATGCTTTCAGAACAAAAACTACTCACTCTACATCTTGGACTCCTGTCTAAATTAGACACCTTCTTATCAAACCTATGGGTGTCTAACGTACAGAAGTTTTACTGTATAACAAAAAGTGCTTTAGTACTATCAAGCTAGTTAGTTCATCATAGAAGTAGCAAAGTTTAACTGTTTTGCTTATTTGTAGTTAAGTTTTATCATGGAACTATGTTCCCTGTCATAACACTTAATCTTTCAAATCTAAAATGTTTATGATTTTCAGACTATTAGAATTTTATGTATGCATTTGAATTTTTAAGTTAAAGGTGAGCTAATTACTGTAGCTCAGTTTGGAATTATTTATTTGACGAATTTAGGAGTTTTTATGAAGGTTATTAATATTATGTTTTTATGATTATACCATATTTTCATCAAATGATCAGCATGCTGTATAAAAATGGGACCCAACATGCCAAACCTCAGGGTTACCGGCATACCAGTTAAACTGCAACTAAAATATAAAATTAATCAGATCTAACAAAACTAGTTGTTAATTAAACATTAAAGAAAACATTCTTCCAAGTACAATAAAAAATAACATTGTAATTTGACTGATTTAAAATCAGGAAGAGCATTTTCATTTACAAGACAATAAAACAATTAACAACTTATTGACATTAATAGAAGTAGTAGTTAGTGTGCTACACTGACCATCCACTATAACCTTAAAAATAACACCTTCCTCTCAAATTTCACACAAAGCAGATATTAATTGATGTAAGTTGGGATAACTTACAGTGAGTTTCTTAAATTTAATATGTTTATTTCTGCGTTTTTAATCAAATAACAATAAAATACACATAAAAAAAGAACTCTCAGAATTCCGAAAGTATTTTACGTTGTTAGAAAGAAGACAAAATGAAGAAATTAAACATATAATCATAGTTTTTCATATAATGCTGACAGTTTTACAGTTTTAGAATAAAAAATCATTCATTTTTATATGATGTAACTTGTTTGGTGTTTTTTTATGCCCCTTCTAGAGAGGGATGTATTGGGTTGTTCGGAAAGTAATTTCGTTTTTTTCTGTGCAAAAAAACACAATATTTTTATAATAAATAAATATTTTATTGAATTATATATTGACCATTTTGGTCAAATATATGTTGTCATCATTTCTGGTAGTAGCATGATTTCACATTCATAAAAGTTTTGATTGTTGCTTACAAAAAACTGATCCAAGTGATTTTTGACATTGTCATTTCAAGTAAATGTCTTACAATTAAAAAAAAATTTGTATAGACCGGAACAAGTAATAATTAGTGTTGCAATGAATAGTATATTCGGCCAGGAGCGTGGCTGAATAGCTGAATATTCGGCCAAATTATTCGGCTTGATTAACACACGTACAAAAATTGGTGCACAAAATTTGCATTATGGCAAGCATTATGGCCTGCTCTTTATTGACCCACTGTCACTACGCTTTGCCAATCACGTTAATTCTTGACAGTTCAGACAAGAGCATTATGGTAAGTGATGATATCAAATCTGGATAACAATGAAATGACCTACACGTGCTAATAACAGAAGAAGAACAGAGAAGGACCGCAAAGTGAAAATGTGAAAATAAATATGAAATTGAGTTGATAACATAATCGATCAAGTCGATTATGTTATCAACTCAATAAGCTACTTCAAACAAGTCGAGGCAGCTTATTTGTGCGAAATTCGCGGCTGTGAATGCCAAATAATTGTTGTCATAGACTTCGAAAAGCTAAATGCTTGTAATGAAAGTCACTTAGAATGCACAGGCAAAAGCCTGGGGTGGTTTGGGCTACCGAGCTTTTTNCCCTTAAAGATGGGACATACGAAATCGTAATATCACTGGTTTAACATTGAAATCCGTGAGTAATATAAAATCGGAGAGCGGAATAAAAATATCAAATATTTTAATGGATTTTTTTAAACTCCTGTCAACTATACAGAACTATGATAAAAACGTATCAGTAAATTCTTATCGATTGGGTTAAGTTATAAATCTACTCGTGATTCACATAATTGGGTGAGGACGGCCAAATATCTAGCAGGCAGGCAGCTAACAGCCCAGAATCGGTCCTGGATAGATTCATTGGAAGCGTTGTATGTATAGCTTCCACTATGAGGTTGGTGCTCTGTAAAGTGCATGCTCAAATGCCTATAATCTGGCTATTTTACACCATTCAAATATTTTTGTCGTGGAAGCTGTCCCGTATTGGCAATACAGCGCTTCCATTGGGAATATCTATATACGAATTTATATTTGAATATACAATAGCAATCTTATCAATTTTTTTTTTCACGTGTAGTATAGAAATTTGTAATAAGATACATTCAAATATAAATACATATTGTGTGATTATTTTCATATTTTAGAAAATACAAGGAAAGCGGCACTTCCGCTTTCAAGGATGGCACACCACTGAATCTTAGCAATGTATTTATAAAAATTAAGAACATTTTTGATCAGTTAGACTGATTTTTTTTAGTTAACAACAACATTGAATAAAAGAATACAACTTAAAAGTAGAATGTAATGTTCAAATTAAAATATGAAGAAGAAATTTAAAATAACATTAAAAAATAATAAATTTGCAAATAAAATACATAATAAATAATAATAAAAAATAATCAGTTTTATTAATTAATAATTTTTATTTACTGTAAATAATTCTGTCAATTTTGCTGGATTGACAATCTGTGATATGTTTTCTCTTTAACTGCAAATTGTCATCTTCAGGTGGCCTGAGGAATTTCAGACATATATCAAAATATTGCCATAGAGTTAAAGTCGGGTTTTCAAAAACACCATCGATAAGAATCTGCTTTCCTGCCAAAACTCTACTGTTTCCATTATAAGTTTCAGGAAGGGATGAGAAATGCAATGACTTTAAATGGGTCCCTGCTGGATAAAAAATAAGCAATTTTTCTCTCTCAGAGTGTGCAGTTTACTTTGCTTAAATAACTTTGAATTCCCTGCCTCTTCATTTTAAGAAAATTTGATTTTGTGATGTAACATGAGTCTCTTTCTTATTTAAATAAAATTTATGAATTAACTTAAATAGAATCATGAAATTTTTAATATAATATAGAAATATAATGATTATGTAATTGATTTTATGCAGTTTTTCGTTTTTTGTAAGTGAATAAAGTGTTTTTTAATAAAAAAAATTATACAATTGTGTACAAAATGGGCTTAAATTGACATGACCGAATATTACGTAATGGAAAGGAGAAATACATAGACCTTAATAGGTCAGGGAATAATGTCATAATTTGTCAGTAATGAGTAATTTCACACGAACTGGTGACCACACCTGTAATAACAAATTCAGCAGTATAATTTCAGCTCAATGAAAGTTCTATATAGGGCTGATCATAATAAACTACTGTACTGTATATCTATATTCTTGTTTTCCATGTTGTCGAAGATAACATCCTGCTGATTTGGACTTTTGTAAACTTGAACAATCTTCACTCCCTTATTAGTTTGAATTAGTAGAGGTTTGCTGTTTAATTAATATTTTATTTTATTTATGTAATTTAAGATAATGTTTGATTTTATAACTTAATTTATAAAAATCAAATCTATTAACTAATATATTTAATCGATATTTATATCCAGTATGATAACAGTAGTAGTAATTAATCTGAAATGTTTTAAAGTTTTTAGACATTTGCTAAATAAATTGGAAATTTTAGTAATTTAATTTGACTATAAACCTTAACTTCTGTGAATTAATTTTGCTATTATAGCGAGAACAGTTACAAGATCATGAGAATAGAATAGTTTGGTTACAGAAAGAATTGGATGAACATCAATCACATGCTCCAGAAAAAGGTTCCAGATCAAGATTTTTCCATGAATTTGCTGAGAAAGAAGCTTATTTGCAGTTTGAGGTGAATCAATTTACAGAAAATTTCAATTAGATTAAAGATAAATACATTGTCTATTGGTTACAAAATTTTGTGAACATTGTTTTTCATATTAAATGATTTAATAAACATTTATGGTAATTATTAATGATGCAATGAATAGTATATTCAGCCTCAGGCTGAATACTGAATATTTGGCCAAACTATTCTGCTTGATTAATGCACGTACAAAAATTGTCGAAAATACATACACTACAGTTGGTAATCAAAGACACACTCAAAATTCAACCTGAGGTCAAAGAAACTTGATGTGGGACGAAAAATAGTAACCCACTTTAATCATTCAAGTACTGCAAGAAAAACTGAAAAAAGTTCAGGAAGAGCTGAGAATAGCCAAGCATAATTTAGTGCAAGATATAACAACATGGTGGAATTCTACCTTTTATATGTTAGAAAGGCTTCTTGAACAAAAATGAGCTATTTCCCTCTATCTAACTGATACAGCAAACATATCTAATCTGACTGCAGAGCAGTGAGAGATTGTAGACCAATTACTGATATTATTAAAGCCATTTGAAGAGATAACAAAAATTACTAGCTCAAACTACTTCTGCTTATCTGAAATTATTTCCAATGTTGCTACTCTCAACCGCTACTGTGACAAGGCTGTGTCTTCTGATCTTGCATCTAAATTAAAGTCTATGGCGATTGCCATGCAACAAAGGATAAAACAACATTTTTCACAGATTGACAATAATAAAAACTACCTGATATCAACTTTGTTAGATCCAAGGTTTAAGACGAATTTCTTCACGAACCAACTGCAAAAAGAAAGAGCCCAGCAGTACATTCTGCTTGAAGATTTACTTTCAGACTATGATACCAGCAGCAATGAAAGCATGCATTCTTCTTCCGTGCAGTCTAAACGTAAAAGAAATGATGAGCCTGGACAAAGCATTTGCACATCTTTCTGGGAGTGCTATGATGAAGTAGTAGTTGCTGAGAACTTCACCAATGATGACAATGGAGTCAGAATAGCTTCGACTTCAAAGAACACCATGGCAGATGACCTTGATAAGTACTTGAGCATTAAAACTTTAAAGAGAAACGACAATCCATTTGCCTGGTGGGCTACACATAAACCTAAATTTTCTCAATTTTTAGTCAAACTGGCTGCTAAGTACTTATCAGTTCCTGCAAGCAGTGTGTATTCAGAGAGGATTTTTAGTGAAGCAGGAAACGTATACAAAGAAAAGAGGAACATACTTCTTCCCAAAAATGTGGAAAAGTTGATTTTTCTGCACCATAACTTACCACCTATTAACTTCAGTTATGATAAATAATTTTAGTAATGTACAATGAAATGAAAAAGTTAATTTAATTTTCAAGTTTATAATAAGGGATGATTTCATAAAAATGCTTTGCAGATCATTAATTTTTTTTTTTTTTTCACATTTTATGACCTAAGTTTCAATCTAATGTATCCACACAGTAACAATTTTCATACAAATTTTTTACCCTTTTTTATCCCTTTAGGATTGAATTTCATAAAATCTTTTCTTAGCATGCCTAAACTTTACAAAAGGAACACACCCTCAAATTTTTAAGTTTCTAGCACCAGTAGTTTTGACTCTGCGTTAATTATCGTATCAGGACTTGTTCTTTTATATACAAGTATATAGATGACTAAACTACATAATAAGTAGGTAGTTTTTGTTTGATTTGTTACCTTTTTTTGATCTCTTAAAAAAATAACTTAGTTATATTAATTTTCCTTTGATCTTTTACATAAATAAGCAAAAAATTGCGCTTTCTCGAACTTGAAATGTATGTTAAGCATCAATAAAAGTTACCAAAATGATTAATTTACTGTGTTTTTGTTATTTCTTACTCCTGTTTTTAGGTATTCGGTATTTGGCCGAATAGTAACTGAATATTCATTGCATCATTAGTAATTATCTTTAAATATTTGAATATATACATACTTTTATTGAGGTTCTACTAAAATATTAAATTAACACCATAATTAAAAAGTTTGGATATACTGTAAATGTAAATTGAATTATATTTGATATCCTATATTAATATACTGATTAATCTATAGATTTATATAATTATTATTATTAAATATAAATTTCATATTTTTATTACTTAGAACCTTCAAAATTAACTAGAGTATTTTTATTTGAACAAAATCATAAATTAATTAAATTTGTATGAAAAGCTTATTCTTTTTTAAGTATTATTTGTTATCAATACATTTCCAAAAATACACACACACACACACACACACACACAATCTTTTTATTAATTAATGCAACGATATTGCATCACTGGTACCACAATAGCATAACCAGTTTATACATGTTTAAGATTGAACATAAGATTAGAAATACTACTACATCTCATTTTAAATTATTATGGTTAAGCACAGTTTTGTGTATATTATAAAGACTTTTAAGTTTTGCGAGACATATATTTTGCATGAAGAGTAATGTTAACACATATTGATGTAGTAGTATATATGATTATATTATGAAATTTATGAAAAAAAATTATAATATTTACAATTTGTCAAAGTGAAATTTCCGTATATGTTGAAGGACAGGAATATAAACGCAAATGGAATTATCAACAGTGTTATAGGGGAGGTCAACTGTATACAGTAGTCTTATTTGAATAAAATAATCATTGTGTACAATGATGTTTTAATGGAAAATAATAAAAATTTCCTTTTTTTGATGAGATTGTAGTCAGAGCATTAGAACAGCAGAAAAATTGATTTATAGAGTCTTAAAAAATGAAGCAATGAACATAAAAGATGTGATTTAATTCCACAGTTGTGGAAATGGTTTACTTCCAAGGAAAAAAAAAATTGTATAAATTGAAATTTATGAAGTGTTTTATTAGATGATTATTATTAAATTAATTAAATAAACTGAATATGTNGAATAGTATATTCGGCCAGGAGCGTGGCTGAATAGCTGAATATTCGGCCAAATTATTCGGCTTGATTAACACACGTACAAAAATTGGTGCACAAAATTTGCATTATGGCAAGCATTATGGCCTGCTCTTTATTGACCCACTGTCACTACGCTTTGCCAATCACGTTAATTCTTGACAGTTCAGACAAGAGCATTATGGTAAGTGATGATATCAAATCTGGATAACAATGAAATGACCTACACGTGCTAATAACAGAAGAAGAACAGAGAAGGACCGCAAAGTGAAAATGTGAAAATAAATATGAAATTGAGTTGATAACATAATCGATCAAGTCGATTATGTTATCAACTCAATAAGCTACTTCAAACAAGTCGAGGCAGCTTATTTGTGCGAAATTCGCGGCTGTGAATGCCAAATAATTGTTGTCATAGACTTCGAAAAGCTAAATGCTTGTAATGAAAGTCACTTAGAATGCACAGGCAAAAGCCTGGGGTGGTTTGGGCTACCGAGCTTTTTCAAATCTGTGAAATCATAACTGTGACTTATACCGACATCCTATTTGTCTCTTTTCTTCGTTATCACCAGGCTATGAGTCACGTAATTGTAAAATGGGAAATCTATGACGGAAAAGTGACGAATCTAAAGTATCGTGAGCGAGCGCGTATTATATAGACTAGAGCAATAGAAGAAAGAGAAAGGGAAGAGCACTTAAAAAGAAGGATAGGCAGGGTCAGACCCTCAGATGTGCGACAATTCTCGAACGAATAGGTGTGTACATGTGCTGATCTTTGTAATTGTAAATTGTGAATACAAGTGACTAATATTATGTTCTTTTTTATTTTGTGCATGTTATAAGTTATAAATAAATATAAACAAACAACACTAACCCAATAACATTAAATCTAAATACTAAAATGATTAATTTACTGTTTTTGTTATTTCTAATTCCTGTTTTTAGGTATTTGGTATTCGGCTGAATACCGAATATTTAATCAGTATTCGGCCGAATACTGAATAGTAATCGAATATTCGTTACATCACTAGTAATAATCTGAGTGTGCTCCATCTGGCAAATATGGTTGGTGTGATAGCACATCCCATATAAGTTATAATAGTTTCTGATGAGTTACCAAACTTGTATGAAATTTGACATTATTGTGGTAAAACACTACACCTGTTTTGTTGATCAATTCTGGCTTGCCTTTCTGTTTGATGATATTACTCAATTTGTTTACTCGATGGCAGTACACTTTTGCATTAATTGTTAAATTGTCTGGTAGAAGCTCCAAAAAAAATTTTCTTAAAATCCCACCAAAGAGAGCATCTTTCTTTAAGAACATGTGGAACCCATATGTCGAGCTTTGAAACGAAACCAATTTGTTTCAAGTAACCATAAACGGTTCAATTTGACAAATTTAATCTCTTAGTGATTTCATTGTTGTTATTCGCAGTTTGCTTCAATCAGTACCTTTATTTTGTTTTCATTGGCTTCAACTGGCCATCCAGAACGTGGGTCCATCTTCAATATTGAAATTGCCAGAACGAAATTTTGTAAACCAGTTTTGGCACTGTTGTTCTGTCAATACATCTTCTCCATACACGTCACACAATTTTTTTCTCGCTTGAACAGCATTCTTACCTTTTTGGTAATAAAAGAGCAAAATATGCCGAAAATGCTGCTTTCAATCTTCTATATTTGATGGGACACAAAAAAACAATTGCACAAAATCAAACAAAACTTTTTACAAATAAGCCTTAAAATGCTAGCTGTCAAAATATACAATGATAATACAGTTTAGTGTGGTGTGTAGAAGACAAACAATAAATTACAAAGTTGTAACGATTAAAAAAAGGATTTATTTTTACTTTACTTTCACGTGGTCCTACATACACTCGGTTTTTTAGGATCCCAAACTATGTAGTTCTTATATATCCAATACAGTCCAATATATCCTTTATATTAACAAAGGCGGGTGACAAGTCTTCACGACAAACAAAAAGCTTACTTTGAGATATATCTCTGTAATATTATGATTAACTTAAACAATCTTAACCTAACTTATATGCTAAAGAAGAAGAGTGAAAGAGAAGAAATATGAAGGGATAAGAAAAGTATAAGAGAAAGGTTGGTGGGGTACCCGGGTATTTCGAAAGCCACCAATCTCCTTGACGTTGGAACTTGTGCTCAATTCGCTTTCCTCTTGGTTCCTTTCTGTACCAGCTCTTGAAAATTCAAGGTATTCTCAAAGTCTCAATCTTAGCATCAGTCCAGTTCGTTCGTTCTCAGACGACCTCAAGTCTGCTCTTTGTCCCACTTGGCGACAACTTCGACCTGTCCTTTTCTTTGTCTGCTCTCCTTGGACGCTGTCCAGAAAATGTCCCTTTCTCTTTCCTTGATGCCTTCGGGGGATTTTTTGTTTTTCTTTGTTTCCTCTTTTTGTTCTTGGACAAAGGTTGCCCCCACCCATAGAGAAAGAATAAATGAGAAAGTTCTAGAAACAGAGACGTGAAAGACAAAGGATTTAGATTAATATAAAACTTATATTTAACCCCTATGTACATAGGGATGGAGTACTGCCACATTAGAATGAAAATGGTGGGAAAAATACAACTAATCCATCTAGTGGTAAAAAAAAATTGAAATTACTTTCCGAACAACCCAATATAACCTCACTTAAACTGGCATGCCAGCTTTTACCATATGAAAATATCTGATTTCCTGGTCTCCCAGATAGACCGGCATGTCAGTCATTCCACAAAAATATGGTAAGATCTAACTAAATTGTTTGAAATATTAATTACAGTAAACAAAAGACAAAAATTAAAAAGCCAATATTTGGCTAATAGTGGCAACAATTATGTCATAAACTTTATTTGGTTTCTTTTATAATTAGCCATCATAAAATATATTTATTTTAAGATTATTAAATATAAAATTTAATATTATATAATTAATGAAAATTTATAAAAATTTAACATTGTCACTAATAATAATCATTTCCCAATACTTTATTTTATGAACCAAGATTTTTATTTTGACTGAATTATAGTGATTCCAAAGAACTTCAGAGCTGGGTAGATACATTGAATCTGGTAGCTGCTAGTCTTTCAGCACCTCCATTAGCAAGTGCTGTAGGTTCACAGAAGAAGTTTCAAAGGCCTCTGTTACCTGTTAGTCATACAAAATTAAATCTTGTAAGTGTATTTTAAAAATTTAAGGATCTTTGATTATTTACTATCTAATTTAGTTAAAACCTTTAATATTAGAATAATTAATAAATTTCACAATAAATATTTTATATTTTTTCTAAATATTTTTATATTATGAAAAAAATAATAAAATTTATGAAAGCTAACTGTACATCATAATTAGAAAGCTTAATAATTATAACAAAATATGAATTTGATTTTGTTTTTCTTTTATTGATTATTTTCTTAACTTTTTATTTTAAAAGTTTTTGTATAAAGTCTTAAAAAATTAAAGATACATTTTCATTATATAAAGTAAAAGTCAAAAGGAAATATCATTCTTTGATTGCTTTTGACACAAAAAAAATTACCTTTGTAATCTTAGCAGTGGCGTGCCATGACATTTGATGATAGGGAAGCTGTGTTTCTGTAAGAAGCCGACTTCCAAGGGCAATCAGTTAATTGCGCATCAGTGATGGTCTAGGGTCCATTTGTATTGTTTATTTGATAAGCCAGTAAAAACCGTAGACTTTTCTAAATGTATTTTTAATACAGTAGATCCCCCTATAAGACGGTAGATACGTTCTGTTCTTTATGAATCCGATTTTGTAGGAATCACAGCCAATCACAGCTCGACACATGTGAAGTTTACAGACTACAGCTGTTTGAAAGGTTTTCTTCCATAAAATTAATCGATTCCAGACTAATCTGACTCAACATTTCCAAAATACGTATATTTTTTTTGGAAATAATCCGTATAAACTACGCTATAAACAAAAAATTATAGGATTACTTACCGAGTGTGCACCATTCGACATCGCCATTGCTCAAGCTTGTTTTCATCGCAGAACAACTCAGCAAACCGCGGCCATGATTTCTGATGTTATTTTTCTGCGAAAACTTCGCTGAACTTTGGAGACATCATTAATATAAATAATTTTAATTGCCGTTGAATAAGAAATGTTTCTTTCACAAGAAATGTATAAAATTACAGTACTGTATTAGACTTACGGTACCTAATTTACATACTG
>NW_019384834.1:503212-505557 GCF_000671375.1 Centruroides sculpturatus
AAACATGACAGCATACAGACAACAATTATAGATTTATATAATTATTATTATTAAATATAAATTTCATATTTTTATTACTTAGAACCTTCAAAATTAACTAGAGTATTTTTATTTGAACAAAATCATAAATTAATTAAATTTGTATGAAAAGCTTATTCTTTTTTAAGTATTATTTGTTATCAATACATTTCCAAAAATACACACACACACACACACAATCTTTTTATTAATTAATGCAACGATATTGCATCACTGGTACCACAATAGCATAACCAGTTTATACATGTTTAAGATTGAACATAAGATTAGAAATACTACTACATCTCATTTTAAATTATTATGGTTAAGCACAGTTTTGTGTATATTATAAAGACTTTTAAGTTTTGCGAGACATATATTTTGCATGAAGAGTAATGTTAACACATATTGATGTAGTAGTATATATGATTATATTATGAAATTTATGAAAAAAAATTATAATATTTACAATTTGTCAAAGTGAAATTTCCGTATATGTTGAAGGACAGGAATATAAACGCAAATGGAATTATCAACAGTGTTATAGGGGAGGTCAACTGTATACAGTAGTCTTATTTGAATAAAATAATCATTGTGTACAATGATGTTTTAATGGAAAATAATAAAAATTTCCTTTTTTTGATGAGATTGTAGTCAGAGCATTAGAACAGCAGAAAAATTGATTTATAGAGTCTTAAAAAATGAAGCAATGAACATAAAAGATGTGATTTAATTCCACAGTTGTGGAAATGGTTTACTTCCAAGGAAAAAAAAAATTGTATAAATTGAAATTTATGAAGTGTTTTATTAGATGATTATTATTAAATTAATTAAATAAACTGAATATGTTTGATTTATATTCTATCATCTTTTTAATTAACTAGGCTTGAAATTTTCAAATAACTGCTTCATACAGTAAATATAAAATTATAATATGTTAGATATTTATTTAACACTTAACGAACCTTTATTTCTGGTAACATTTCAATTTAAGAACAAACATTTTCAGTCTCTCCTGAAGTCTGCTTCAGGTTAAATTAAAAATTATAAATGAGATTCCAAATTTAGAATGCCTTTCTTTGGAATGTTTTCAAATGTTGAGATTTTAAAAATAAATTGGAACAAGGTTATATGAGCGTGCTAAGGAACATTGGCGATGTCTTGCTCTTTGCATATGTAGCTCCAGGCATATGATAGTGCATTGCCATCTTTAGAGTTGATGCATTTCCCCGCTAGGCCAGCCTTGTATATTTCAAGGGCTTCCAGGGTACTGACGTGATCTGTGTGGAATGTTCTTTTATCAGTCTTGCATTGGACAGGTCCACATGAACTTCTAGGTCAGTGGCATAGATGGATAGGATGGTGGTGTACCAGGCATGGTATATGTTGTATCTGTGTTCATGGACCCTCTGTTGAATGGAACGTTTAGTGGAGCCTGTCTCGCCCAAACCTGTCATCCCTCACTGGGATACTGTATACTCCTGGAGCCCTGAGATCATCAGGCTTGTCTTTTGCATTGCGTAATAATGCATATATAGTGGGGGACCTTCTGCAGGATAGTTTGGTATTTGCTTTTGCCACAATTTCTCTATATAAGGCATGAAATTGTTGATTGTACTCAACCATGGTACATCTGGTGGCAAAGTCTTGATTCCAATCTTCATTGAGAGCCCTTTGGGAATTGGGGGTGCTATGTGTATCACGTGGTCTAGAATAGGCGTGTGCTAACCCATGTATTAGTTCTTTTTGTAGCCATGTTTTATCACGATGCACTCTAGATTTTGTAGTTCTTTTACTGTGTCCCTCCAATTGGAATGGTGTGTATAAGCTCTTCTAACTAAAGCATGGAATGCCACAATTTTTGTGTATGGGTCTGCTGAGTTTGCCGGTATGAACAATGGAACATAGTTGGGTTTATAATATATACCGGTTTCTATTACTTCACTGTTGAGCTGGATGTTGATGTCTAACAAGTGTGCATTGGTGGTAGTTAACTGGTCCAGCTTAACAGGGTCAGTCCATATGCATTGTCGTTCATGTGACTTAAAAATCATTGACATTCGGCTTTGTTTTCCAAAGGACAAATACATTGTCCACATATCTCCTATATATAATTATATTAGACATATAATCGAGTATGACCCTTTCTTCTAATTTACATAATACTATCTCACATAAGTTACCCAACAGCCCATGGGTACCCCCATTTTTGTAAATAGGTCCTGTTGTTAAATTTGAATATAGAGTTGTAACACATGAGATGTGCTAATTTTAAGACCTGTTTGCAATGTGCTGGTGTTCTGTATTTGGCCAATAAGAGATCCCTC
>NW_019384835.1:0-2011 GCF_000671375.1 Centruroides sculpturatus
AAAAATAAACATAAAACACAAAATGAAGAATATTGTTCTTTTAAAGTTGTAGAACAGAATTGTTCCACAAGCATATTTTTTCCATAACAGCCAATTGTCAAGTGGTTAAAATGTCATCTTACCATTATGGGGATCTGGGAATGAATTTGGTTGGATCAAAAACCCCAAGAATTCTTCAGAGTGGTAAAAAAGTTTTTCAATCAGTTATTTTTTTTTTTTAAAGTTATGCTGTGGCCTCATCTGATTGATTGACTGAGAGCCATGGCAGTGGAAATCATTTCAATATTTTACAAAACATAAATAATTCAGTTTGCTAAATGTAATTTCAGTTATGTACTTTGATTTCTCCATAAAACAAAATAATCTGCTCACTTAAAAAATTTTTTGATGTTTAAAATATTGAAAGATTTAATAATAAAAAGAAATGTTGATTATGTGTATGCATAATGTGTACAAAATAAAATTTATATTTAAACATATTTTAAGTAATTTTAATTATCTGCAAAAAAAAATGTGTGTGTCTGTGTGTGTGTGTGTGTGTGTGTGTGGATATGTACGTAAGAAATTATTCCCTAGACAAGTGACGCATTCTTCATGAATAAAAACACAAGTAAATGCAAAGCTTTCTAGAAGTAATATTTGTTGATGACCATGTGTTCAAGATATTAAAGCAGTCAGCTTCCTTGTTTGTTGGATATTTGATCAGTTACTCTTGTAGCACAACTAGTCCTCTATTCATCCAGCAAACTAATCAACAAGAAGACTGCTTAGGCTATTTTGTCCTTTCCTTGTATACAGTCATATATATTAGATGTACTGTACATATATCCTACACTATTATATGTTGTAAAAATAAATATCACAACATTTGGATCAACATTTTAAAAAATATATTATTATGATTGTATAATTCATTCGTTCATTTTATATTATTAAAAAATAATGATAAAAAATAAAATAACTTACGAACTGAACCATTAGAATAATGGTCTTTAGGACAAAATGTACATCCTGATTTGTTGACATATTCCATTCCTGGGCTGCATGGAGGACATTTTAATTTTTTCCCAGATGGTGATAAAGAAACAGCTCCATCAATATCAGTACGACATAATTTAGGTTCAACCCATTTATATATTAAAGATGTTTCTTTATTTTCGTCACAGGGAGAACGTATTTCATAAAAATCTTGTTCTGTACATGGTGGTTGATTTAAGCAATATGCAGATCCTTTTGCTGTTTAAAAAATATTTTAATAAAATAATTTAACTTAAATATGACAACTTTAATTTTAATAAAAGGAAAAGTAATATATAAAATGATTTAAATAATATTCCAAAACAGTATAAATTATTTATTATATGTTAATATCAAAAATGAGAATATACTGTATATTACAAGAATACATATACACAGAAAGACATCATTGATGAGAATTTTATGTAAAATAAATAAAATATAGTTACAAACGTTTTAATTCAACAGAAACAATTTCTTTTGATTATCACAAAATATTCAAATAATTCTCATAAATTTAAGAGGAGGATAAAATGAAGTGGCTCATTGTATCAAGAACTCATGAATCAAGGTCATACTACTACAGTAGAGTGTTGATTTTCCGAATCAATTGGGGACTGAGATTGTCCGGATAACTGATATTTTGGATAACTGATTTACGTACGAAAAAATAGTTTAACGTATCCGATGTCGAAATTTTTATCCGTTGCGTGTCGCTTTGCGTTGAATTTTCGTCGATGTTAAGCCTAACAAAGACTATTGTATCGTTAAAAATTATTTTTTTATTTTGTAAAAACAAAATAAATATATTGAAAAATATAAAAATAATAAAAAATTATACTTCAGATGTTAATTTAGTATCAAAAACGTAAAATATTTGAGTAGCCCAAGACATAGCCAAAGATTGAAGCGCCACAGCACTGGCAAAAATTTAAATTTGCCGACTGGAATTCTTTCGGATGATTGACTTTCGGAAAATCGACGCTCTACTGTA
>NW_019384835.1:6047-44025 GCF_000671375.1 Centruroides sculpturatus
AACGAGGAAAGTCCCGGGTGAAGTTGTTTCTTCCTTCTATTTTCCTTCTTGCTATCCTATCCTTCTTATATTTTCCTTAGTATTAAGCTAGGTTTAAGTTAGGTTAAGTTAGATTTTATCACGCGTATAGAAGATACATATTGTCATGCGCCAAGTTAACGTCACCCCGCGATTTCTTGTACCCATCACGTTGTAATGATTATACCTGAATCAATTGGGATCCATAAATAAAAGAACCTGTTAGTGATTTGTAAGAAAAGTGTTGGTAATTATAATTGTCCTTACAACACAAAGACCACAGCATTTTGGAGACAAGTGGAATGAAGATCGTCATTTAAAATACTATGTTGATGTTTGCAAAGGGAATACCACCAAAGCAGAAATTGCAGACAAATATTGTGAAGACAGATACATGACCAACCTTGATAGAGGGCAGACTAAATATGCATATTATCTTATGATCTGAAAACAATACTGTTGTCAGAATAACATACAGCTTGATCCATCATTGTATTGCATTTTCTGCTTTAACTGATACCAAAATCATTCCATTGGTCTGAGCTAGATACTGTGGTAGTACACTAGTATATTTTTATTTGTCCATATATGTTTTATATATGTTTATATATTTTCCCTTCCTTCCTTCTTTGTTCTTTTGTATATAACTTCCTGGAACTTTCTTCCAAGTGTGGGTGGTGGGTGACCTGGTTAGGGGACAAAAGAAAGGTATAGCCCAGAGGGCAAAAGGAGAGACACTTAAGGTCACTTTTAACTGGAACATGGAAGAGAGAAGACACGTCGGAGAAGTCTCCAGGTTGTTTTTGCATCGGCTGGAGAAGGTAACGAAAAGTTTTTGAAAAATCCGAAATCCAAGAAGAAAAGAGTATCTTGAATTAAGGACATCCGAAGGGTTATAGTGGAATATTGACCGACTTTCACCTACAATCAGTCCCCACAATCCAGAACGATATCATCCGACCACCACCACCTCGATCATCAACTATTGGGTACCCATTCTTTTTCGGCACTATATTTCTACCTATCCTATTATCTATCCTTTTCTCTCTTTCCTTTATTAGAATAATTATTATTTAAGTTATTGATAAGTATTTCTTTGTACCGCGATATTTTTTAGTTCTGCCTGTGGATTCAAAAAAGTTTTTATTTGTGAACAAAAGGGAACTAGGAGTGTCGGAATCCAGAAGATTCTGTCAAGTGTTAATATATGAGTAGAATAAAAGAACATTTTGTTATTCTAATATATGCATCTCTTTATTAAATAAACCTCACTACGTGCATATGACCACACTGATACATCATTCCATTGCTATCAGTGCAACATGCAGAGGATGCTGCACAGTAATTTCAGTGATGCAACACAATGTTAAATTTACAGCATGATTCTTCCTTCAGCACATTTTAGGGACTGAATGTGCTAAAGCAAGGATGATTATAAACTCCATGCAGAAAAACAGTAAGGCACTGTTTTCCTGCATGGAGTTTATAATCATCATAATGTGCACCACTGGACAGTATATGCTCCACAATTCATATGACATATCATATGTGACATTGTGTTTACCATAAATGTCTAGTGTGTAATTTGAGGTGAGCAGCTTTTTGGTTCTATATTCATTGACTGCACCCTGAATAGTGACTGATATCTGAACATCCTAAACATTATGGTGGATGAATGGTTTAATTACTTGCCATTGGTACAACTAGACAGATTTTTAGTACCAATACAATAGCATGCCATCTCACTCCTGGACAGCCATGCACTAGTGGCTTGCAGAACAGAGTTGTTTTTTGGTCACCATATTCCCCAGACTTGATTCCTCTGGACTTTTTCCTGTGGGGTCATCTAAAAGTATCAGTGTATGATACATACCCAACAGCATTGCATGATGTTGGATAACTGGAGAGATGCATATGAGAGGCCTGTGAAATGGTGGCACCATGAATGTTATGTACCATTCATAATACCACACTTGACCATCTATATCTTTGTATTACCTAGGAAAAGGGTTGTTTTGAACATGTTTTCTAACAAAATAAAGCTTACGTTTTATATTAATTTCTGCAATATTGTCTTTATCCTTTACACAGTCAGAAATTATTTGTATGCTAAATCATCTGAAATTGATTTCCTTTGGTTATTTTAGTGCTGAAATAAGCACACATCACATGCATAGACTCATGCAATATTAAAAAGATCTCTTTTGTTCCTGGATGGATGTTTAAGTCAGTGGTTTACAACTGGGATGCTGTGGCACACTAGGATGCCATATTTCAAAGGTGACAAAATATAGTACTGAGCAGCACAATAACACTTGTTATATGTATTACTAAAAATATGAAAAGCACAATAACTCTACATTGATAACGTAGAGGTTCCACAAGAAAAAATTACTAAATTGAAAGTGTTACTTTTAAAAAAAGGTTGAAAAACACTGGTTTAAATGGACACCCTGTATAATAAATTTATAACTTAAAACTTAAAAAAAGAGTTTAAATTTTTGTCATCAAAAGAATGTTTACATCTAAAGCAGAAGAAAACTAGATTCAGTTATTTTCAAATAATTTATAAATTACAAATGCTAAATATTATATGATAAAATTATATTTTATATCAATCTTTAGTAAATTCAACTTTTATATAATTATTATGTTAAGTTATTGATGTTTCAAATCATCATCATCAAAATATCTTTTCTCATGTTAAAATGTCACAGGTAATTTTTGAAAAAGTAAATTTAAAAATTTTTATTTTACTTCACAAAATATCCAATTTTTTCTATTTTACTAAAAATTCAATTCAATATGCTTCTCTTGAGACAAAATGTTTTACAAATCAGCTTATAAAATTAAGTTGAATTGTATTTATATTTCAAAAGCAGGATATATGGGAGGATTGCAAAAGATTTAAACATACTCATAGCATACAAAAGGAAACCTAATGTTTTCCATCTTCTGTCTAACACAAAGGATGACACTGAGGACAAAAGAACACCAGGTGTTTACCACATCCTACTACAGAATGATAGATTCAACAGAATACTAATGTATATAGGATCAACATACAGATCACTGCAAGCCAGGTTAAGAGATCACAAATGTGTGCAAAAAGGACACATAATACAGCTCTGGCGCATTATGCCAGCAATCTGGGGATTTCTCCCTATTTTGGCAATTTCTATTTGAATTTATGTTAAAACAAGTTAATGAATATGATCTTAATATTTCTTTGGATTTCTTTCCTGTAATATTACCCTATTAATAACATATATCAGTGTTAAAAGATTAATCAATTATTATCAATTAAAATTATTCTAGTTTATCTACTGTATGTATATTTATTTTTATAAAAACAAAACTTACTGCAATCATTAATCCTAGTTGGTGGATTAGGTGCTCCACCCACACAAGTATCTGGTTTAGGTACTGATACTCTCCATCTTCCACCATATTGATCACATTCAGTAAAATCATAATGGAAATCTTTCTGTAATTAAAAACAATGTAATTGTTTTTCTTTACTAATTATCTTATTGTATTATAAAACACACAGTAGATTCTATTATGGTTATTACAACAAACATAATTAAAATTAGACATTACTACAGACAATATTAATGATTTTACAAAGTGATAAAAAGAAAATCAAAAAGATAATCTTCTAAATCCCAAGTACTGAAATACAGTACTATTGAGCCACAAACTAAAGATAAATATTAAAGACTATTTGGGGGTTCAAAAATAAAAAGGTCCCAAGTGACACTCTCACCTAAATTCAAATTACTGTGCATTGCTTATGAATGTCTGCATTGCCTCCATATGTGGACACTCATAAGCCATTTGTGACACGATCATGCCATCTCTGGCACAATCCTGTCACATTACATTACATTAAACGAGTAGAGACGTTGTCTGTATGTGCACAGACTTTACCTTTAAGAAATTAGAAGTGACAAAATTGAAATTAGAAGAGGAAGTGATAGTAAGTAGGAAGGAAAAGAAAATAGTGAAAGATTGAAGAGAAGTGTTGGATCATTGAACATCTGCATCATAATTGTTGAACAAGTAAAAATACAGTTACAAGACAAAATATGTACAGTGAAACAGTATAAAAACAAACATGACAAGTCTGCATGTGTGGGCGAGCGTGTACAGCAAAGGGGGTATCAGACACAATGTTTTAACAATTACAAAGTATGTGATTTATGACTGCTTTACATATATAATTTATACAAATACAGTACTGACACTTGATAAAGGAGTGGAGTATTATTATATAAAGTTAGATATAGAACAAAACATGAATATTAGTTATTGATATGGCTAAGTCGCATATTTACAAGGATAGTGCTGTAGATTGGGTTGACAAAGAGATAATATATTACAAAATTTAGCATTAAAAACATTGAAGAATCTAGTAGATATAAACCCAGTGGGTCTAATTTGCATATGCACAGTACAGTCAAATCGCAGGTTGAACAAATTGGGCGAGTAGCCGGCCTACCTTAACCTGTTAACGAAAATATAAACTATGTATTCTCCTTTTACAAATAAACAGTTATTTAGTTGTTAACTTATTGTCCGAGTGAGTCACTTCCAACTCACTGTCTCTCTGTCTTCATCCAGAACCCAAGTGCTCGCATGATCTACTTTTAAAAATAGACCAACTCGCCATTGTGGCTTCTATGTCGAATGAGACACATTGGTCTCAGTCCTGATGAGGCATCAAAGAGGTGCCAACCCTCTGGTCACACCTATATCTCCACACCCTGCCTGCTGTCATCAACCTAACCTAATTGGTTTAATGCTATGCATTACAATTCAAAGTCACAATTGTAACAGGTAAAGCTGAGACTGGTTTTCATGTCTCCTCTAAAATTCAGCTTTTGATGCTTGGGACCTTTTAATTGTTGCACACCTCATTTATCTTTAGTCTGTGATTGGACCTCTCAGCCCATCATCAGGGGGTACAAAAAATGTTGTAAAATAAATGTGATTATATAATTTACATTCCCTAAGAAAGTAGAAAATGTAGATGTCAAGATCTTTGAAGAAATACAATATATAGATAGGCCTACGTGTATTTAAAAAGAAAATTTCAGCTGATGAATTTTTTATTAAAATAAATAATAACATAAACTTAGATTTGTAATTAATTTACATTAATATAAGGTGACCAATTGTCGTCCTTTAGGGAAGACCGTCCTTCTTTTGTAAGGTCTGTCTTCCCTCGAAAAGTGTCCTCTTTTTCGATATTTGAAGAAATTCTAAGAAGTAAGAAGTAAAAAAATACCTGTAGATACTATATCCAAATAAAAAAATACTATATCCAAAACCTGTAGATAGTTTTGAGTTAAAGCAACTTAATGTTAATACAGTTCAACTTATTATATATATAGTAAAACCTTAGTAATAAACTATTTAAAGAATGACATATTGTTGCTTGTTGTTGTAACCTTCCTTGTCACAATATAACATATGAGGGCATACGAACAAAGACAAGTAAGTATGAACTTACTTGTCTTTGTCTAAGTTAAGTTTGGTCATCGTCATCACCCTAGTTGAATGTATTATGATTGAATAAAGACAATTGTTAATTAAGCAGTAGTTTTATATCAAAAAGTGCTCAATACTAAACTTGTGAATATAAATATACATGAATTATATTCATATTATTATTATACATTAGAGTTATATAAATTTATATAATCTTAAGACAATGTAAATCAAGTTTTGAATTTATTTTAAAGCATGGAAATTTTAATTGAAAATTGAAACATTAATTTAAAAACTTACTGTCATTATTTTCCATTCGCCTTCTTCTGTTGATGGTGGCCATTTATATTTCTTTGCTTCAGCTACAGTTTGACATTGATCATTTTGTACCTAATTAGTAATTTTAATTATAAAATTTACTATTGTATTGATATAATAATTATAAAATTTAAAAATTATTTTTAATATGAAAATATTGCATATAATATTCTTTAGATCACAGGAATGTGATTTTTATTAGAAACAACTGAATGATTTGCCTCAGCAATTAATCATTTTATTACCATTAATTTCATGCTTAATTTCACCAATTTTTTTGACATGAATATAACAGTTTATATTTGTTCAAAAAACATTAAAATATTTACAATAAATGTGATTACAATAAGTGAAGTCTATTGTGTAAGGAGACTCCACTTATTGTAATCATAGATATCAGTTGTTTAATGTTATCAAAATTAACATGCTAATATTAGCACAATCATTAGAATTAGTAAAATATAAGTTAAAATGCTTTTACAAAACTTCACCTATTGTAATCAGAGTTTTATTATTATTATTAATATTCTTACCTAAACATTATATATTTTAAGCTAATTCTTGCTTTATCATGTCTCAACATGCAAATGATAACAATCATTATCAGAATTAACTTTAGTGCTTTAAGCATTAACCATTTATTGTTTTTATTTGCTTCCAGACCAGTTAAATTTCTGGCATTTCTTACTTTAATTATATGTTGTCATGTCGTGTCTTACCACGACATGTTAAGGGCGCATCAAGCGCAGCGCCTGAGGGCGAGACGCCCGCTATATAAACTCTGTAACAGAAGGCAGTGCGGCTTTTTCTTGGGTCATTGCTAAGCCCTGTTCTGTAGATACATGATATATGTAAAATAAATGTGTAATGTTCTAAGTATCGTGTCCATTCACTTCTCAGGCACTCCTAATGTAAGATTCACGGGGATTTTACATATGTTGAATGACTTGTCATGAAAATCATTCAATATGTTCAATATAATTTTCATTCTGGTAATAATAATTGCAGTCCTGTTTAATTTTACTAGACTCAAAATACATGAAGATTATGAAAATTCACTGATGCTAGAATATTTCATCTTTATATATTATCTAGACAGGAAATATAACGATTAGCATTAAAATATACTATAATTTTCTGAACATTTAAATATATTATTATATTATATTAAATTTTGTCAATAATGAGAAATTAATTTAAATTCTTTTCAATGTTTAAAATACCTTTATGTTGGCATTATGACATTAAAAGAAAAATTGTTATATGTACAAAAGAGCGTGAAAATAAAGCTATCAAACAATACAAATGCTATTCCATAGCATTTAATTGCTTTTCTAACTCATTACTTAACAAAATTTAATAAAATTGATTATTTAAAAATGTTTCCCTCCACATAAAATATCTTAAATTTCAAAGTCATGAAAGTAAGGAAATATGAAAATAATTTTCTAAACTTTTTAAGAATTTGTAAGAAAACTAAAAGGTGTAAAAATTTTCACTATATTGTTTACAAAATGCATATTTTAATATTTGTAATTTCTTAGCCTAAGTAACAGGATGCCCACCCTTAATAAGATTCGAAATTTTTATTTTTATATAATTCATAATGATATATTTTATGTTTAACTTTTACCACAATTTTGTGAATCAACTCAGCCAAAACAAAACACTTTCACTTACAGCATAGAGGTTTTTAAGCAAACTGCTGGTTTTTGGCCTTATTTAAAGTTTTTTTCCAGGCTACAATTTAAAAATAATTACATTTTTTTTAATACATTTTAATTTAATTTAATACATTTAAAAAATGGAATGTTCCTACTAGAGTATATTCAAAAGTAGAACATTCCAAAAAGAATTAAATAATTTAAATATTACATTCTAATCATAAATTCAGCCAATCAGTGAAAATATATAGGTACAAAAATTTACACAATAAATAATAACAATAAAATAAAATAAACTTTAACACAGAAGGTGTGAACCAACACCCCATTGTTCATTCAGACATTCCAGATATGTAAATCAAACTGAATCTAATGTTCCAGTTTAGTTTACATATATTTTATAAATCAATTTTACACGTGTCAATTTTGAACAAAACTAAAATAAAACATTTTCTTACCTCAAAATTGAAGATAACAGAGTCATCTGTAAACTGATAAACATAAATTACAGCTCCAGGTTTTACAAGCTTAACTGAATAGGATAATGTTGCTGCACATAAACCTCCATAGGAAGCAATATAAGATCCTTTTGGTTTCCAGCCATATCTATAGATTAAATTTAATAAAGTATACTATTTCTCATTAATTCTATTGTTTAATATTATATTTCTTATATTCTTTCTTATACAATTACAATCATTTATCTATTGAAATATATTATTAATTTATTAACTTGAAATTTTGATTTTACTTCAAATCAAAATAAAACTTTACTAGAACTGTAGTTGTTTCCTCCTCTTTAAATAAAAATAATAAACAAACAAACTATAAAACTATGAAATATAGAAAATAAATAATATTGATAAAATTTTAAAGAATATATTCCCTAAAAATTTATTCTGTTGGAATTAGTCATACATTTATTTATATAAAGATTAAAGTCCTGTATACGTGCATAATTGGTAGATTCTCAAAAGAAAAAATCAATTATCTTCATTCTATAATTCCTGACAATTTGCAAGCAACAACAAAATTCTTTAAACAAGTAAATAATATGTTATAGGCTGTAACAAGTGTAAATAATAAATTTCTGCATTTTTACATCATTACTCTTATTTATTAACATTTATCAAAAATCTATCTTTTTATTAAAAAAATATTGAATAGTGAACCAAAAATGCAGATAAAATCATCTAAGTTATAATTTGATATTAAAGGAACAAATCATACATCTCATAACATGGTGTAATTGTCAAGCAGTTAAAATGCATGCACAATAAAAAATGAATACTAATTGCAGTTTTAAAAACATTTATTTCTGAAACATTAATAATAAGATATCTACTTATATTAGATTTTTGATTACACAGCTACTTTTTACATGTATTAAATAGGATATTTTTCTGATAAAAACTATTTATCTCAATAGTGATATCTTTTTGAAAAAATGTTTAACTTTAAAAATTTCATTATATTTTATTCTTATAGCATACTAACTTTACTTTTCTATTTATTTAATGATTTAATCCAGTTTAAATGGTTAATTTCACTCACTCTGAACAATTTGCATTGTTTCTTCCTGATTTTCCTCTAAAAAATCGAAAATTACTCTCAAATGATTCTAGAGAGACGTAAAATCCTGTTGGCAACTTGTCCCAAGAATCAAATTTGATCCCTCCTCCTAGAGAATATGTTCCTGGTGGGCAATGCAAACATTCCAAACTTGTTCTATTATAATAATTTCCAGCATCACATGATGTAGCTTTAGGGAAAAAAAGGGGTTTTCTTAATTAATAAAGACTGAATAACAAAATTTATAAATGTTAAGTTTAATATATATAATGCTGTACAGATTTTAAAACTATTATAAATTATAAAATATCTGGGAAATAATTNAGTATCAAAAACGTAAAATATTTGAGTAGCCCAAGACATAGCCAAAGATTGAAGCGCCACAGCACTGGCAAAAATTTAAATTTGCCGACTGGAATTCTTTCGGATGATTGACGTTTCGGATGATTGACTTTCGGAAAATCAACGCTCTACTGTATTGAATACAGCATTTTTATTTTTGAAAATGTAAAGGAAAGTAATTATTATTAATAATAAACTAAAAAATTAGCTTTCATATGCACTTTAAAAAATTTTACAAACTTAAGTCTAACTTTTTATACTTATATAACTTTTTACTTACGTGCATACTGAGTAGCATTGTTGCAAGCAATGCATGAAGAAGCACCCTTTCCAGAATAAGTATTTTCTGCACATGGGGTACAAAGCTTTGAACCTTCACTACTGTATGTTCCAGGCTCACATGGAGAACATTCAGATGTATATGCTACACCTGTATTTAAATTTTAAAATAATTAAAATAACATGTCATTTTACAAATATAACCAAGATTTATGAAATGCCATATTTAATCACATAATCCATGCTCTTAGTAATCTGTATATCCCATTTTTTAAGATACTGACTTAAAAAAAGAAAAACTAGTTCAATTTAATTTACTACATGTTTACAAATTTTACAAATTGGTGGTTTTAACACAATAGTAATCTTCCCTCTCATTGTTTTGTAGCATTCAATATGGTAGCATTCAGTTTACAAGTATAAGTAGTATTAAAAAATAAAACTACCAAAAAAAAATAATAATAATAATAATAATAATAATAAAGTATTTGTATATCTAATAAAGATAAATACTGCACTCCAAGAACCTATAACCGTTGGAGTGCAGTATTTTACAGATCCCAGTGTTTTGCAGTGTAGTGTAATAAAGATAAATTATCTGCAATTTGTAGTAATGTATTTATAATGAATTAACTTACTATTTAGTAATGAAAGTAACACTATGCTGTTTAATTCAAATCAAACGAGAAAAACTGTTAATAGACCAATAACTTAAACTAAGAAGTAATAAAGACAAAGATTATTTACTGTCAGTCTCAGTTGTATATTTAACTTACTTTATTGATCTTTATTTTCACAAAATTAGTCACACAAAAATGTTTAATAATATTGCTCATAACTATCAACTATAGGTAGTCATTTTATTAAGCAGTCATCTGGACTTTGCAGGTTGCACTACCAAATTTGTTTTAAATAAACTGTGCACTACAACTTTTTGTCACAAATTTTTGAAAAAAACATGCATGGATTATTCAAGTAAACATGGTAATTCAAATTAAAATTTATAAACTCAAATTTGACAGATCAAATAGCTAATATACATGCAAATTTCAATAGAAATAACAATAGAATAACTTTCTACACAATTCTTAGTAGTTAGTTTAAAGAAGAAATCAGTAAAAGTAATAAATTTTATTCTTATATATTTCCATGTCTTTGTGTCAGAAAATATTAATTCAATTAAATATCTGACAGAATAATTTTTATAATTTCAAATATTTTTGAATTTAAAACGTATTTTATTATTTTGAATATATAATGGAACAAATAAGATATTGTCCATAACTTTCTTAATCTTCTGTCTGAAAAATAAAATTTCTGTGTTTTACTTATAAGGCTACAATACTATATCCATTTAAAAATTCTTAATATTTCTTATTAAAAATTTCATTTTATATGTAAATTTATTATTATTTTTTTATTATTATACTTCTTATTTTAATTTACTTTTGTTTTAAAACTTTTCACTGAAAAATCAGTTTGAGATGAATTAGTTGCTACAGTTGTTTAATTAATTGTCACAGATAAAATACTAATTTATTAACTAAGAAAACTGGCCAAATAAAATTAATTAAATTAAAAAAAAATAAACATAAAACACAAAATGAAGAATATTGTTCTTTTAAAGTTGTAGAACAGAATTGTTCCACAAGCATATTTTTTCCATAACAGCCAATTGTCAAGTGGTTAAAATGTCATCTTACCATTATGGGGATCTGGGAATGAATTTGGTTGGATCAAAAACCCCAAGAATTCTTCAGAGTGGTAAAAAAGTTTTTCAATCAGTTATTTTTTTTTTTTAAGTTTATGNCTATATGTTAATTTAAGAATTTAACTTTACTCCAACTAAAAGCTTGTCTGCTGATAGGAGAGTTTGGAGAATAGTAGTGGATGGTAGTATAAAAGTTTGATTTTTCATCATGTTGATTTCTGGGTATCAGCAGGAATGGATGATGATGTTAATTTAAAATATTTTTATAATTAAATCTGATATCTTTATAAAACACAATATTATTCTTATTAAAAAATGTTTTTCTACGAATATTTTAATCTTAATATTCTTAATATCTTAATAATTTATTAATATTTTTAATAAGCCATTTCATTACTATTTTATAAAACTATCACTCTAATATATTTATACTAGAGTTACTCCACACTACTCTTATGTAACATTACTATAAGTTAGAACATGTTATTACAACAAATATTGTTATTTATTAGTTTATCTCTGGAATGATTTTCACTTAAAAATAAATAAAACATACTATATTTCATATCTATTTAGGGAATAAAACTTTTTCTGATCTCTCATATAAAATACTTTATTTCTAAAATCTCAGTCTAATAACAAACATAATTGCAACGTAATCTTTGTAAACTGTAATAATGTTATTCATCATAAAATATTGTATACAAGTTGTCCACTTAAACATTATCTAGAGGTAAAAGAGATTTCCAGCATTAGTTGGGATAGGTTGGGTTAGAGTGTGGACTGTAGTGGACTCAAATACACTGAATATTACATTGCTGTTGTGGTGGTACACCAGTATATTTTTTATTTTGTTCATATATGTTTTATATATGTTTATATATTTTCCCTTCCTTCCTTCTTTGTTCTTTTGTATATAACTTCCTGGAACTTTCTTCCAAGTGTGGGTGGTGGGTGACCTGGTTAGGGGACAAAAGAAAGGTATAGCCCAGAGGGCAAAAGGAGAGAC
Organism: Centruroides sculpturatus; assembly: GCF_000671375.1. Lineage (NCBI taxonomy): Eukaryota > Metazoa > Arthropoda > Arachnida > Scorpiones > Buthidae > Centruroides > Centruroides sculpturatus. The sequence continues at coordinate 18,457 of NW_019384835.1, forward strand.
ACTTAAGGTCACTTTTAACTGGAACATGGAAGAGAGAAGACACGTCGGAGAAGTCTCCAGGTTGTTTTTGCATCGGCTGGAGAAGGTAATGAAAAGTTTTTGAAAAATCCGAAATCCAAGAAGAAAGGAGTATCTTGAATTAAGGACATCCGAAGGGTTATAGTGGAATATTGACCGACTTTCACCTACAATCAGTCCCCACAATCCAGAACGATATCATCCGACCACCACCACCTCGATCATCAACTATTGGGTACCCATTCTTTTTCGGCACTATATTTCTACCTATCCTATTATCTATCCTTTTCTCTCTTTCCTTTATTAGAATAATTATTATTTAAGTTATTGATAAGTATTTCTTTGTACCGCGATATTTTTTAGTTCTGCCTGTGGATTCAAAAAAGTTTTTATTTGTGAACAAAAGGGAACTAGGAGTGTCGGAATCCAGAAGATTCTGTCAAGTGTTAATATATGAGTAGAATAAAAGAACATTTTGTTATTCTAATATATGCATCTCTTTATTAAATAAACCTCACTACGTGCATATGACCACACTGTGATACATCATTCCATTGCTATCAGTGCAACATGCAGAGGATGCTGCACAGTAATTTCAGTGATGCAACACAATGTTAAATTTACAGCATGATTCTTCCTTCAGCACATTTTAGGGACTGAATGTGCTAAAGCAAGGATGATTATAAACTCCATGCAGAAAAACAGTAAGGCACTGTTTTCCTGCATGGAGTTTATAATCATCATAATGTGCACCACTGGACAGTATATGCTCCACAATTCATATGACATATCATATGTGACATTGTGTTTACCATAAATGTCTAGTGTGTAATTTGAGGTGAGCAGCTTTTTGGTTCTGTATTCATTGACTGCACCCTGAATAGTGACTGATATCTGAACATCCTAAACATTATGGTGGATGAATGGTTTAATTACTTGCCATTGGTACAACTAGACAGATTTTTAGTACCAATACAATAGCATGCCATCTCACTCCTGGACAGCCATGCACTAGTGGCTTGCAGAACAGAGTTGTTTTTTGGTCACCATATTCCCCAGACTTGATTCCTCTGGACTTTTTCCTGTGGGGTCATCTAAAAGTATCAGTGTATGATACATACCCAACAGCATTGCATGATGTTGGATAACTGGAGAGATGCATATGAGAGGCCTGTGAAATGGTGGCACCATGAATGTTATGTACCATTCATAATACCACACTTGACCATCTATATCTTTGTATTACCTAGGAAAAGGGTTGTTTTGAACATGTTTTCTAACAAAATAAAGCTTACGTTTTATATTAATTTCTGCAATATTGTCTTTATCCTTTACACAGTCAGAAATTATTTGTATGCTAAATCATCTGAAATTGATTTCCTTTGGTTATTTTAGTGCTGAAATAAGCACACATCACATGCATAGACTCATGCAATATTAAAAAGATCTCTTTTGTTCCTGGATGGATGTTTAAGTCAGTGGTTTACAACTGGGATGCTGTGGCACACTAGGATGCCATATTTCAAAGGTGACAAAATATAGTACTGAGCAGCACAATAACACTTGTTATATGTATTACTAAAAATATGAAAAGCACAATAACTCTACATTGATAACGTAGAGGTTCCACAAGAAAAAATTACTAAATTGAAAGTGTTACTTTTAAAAAAAGGTTGAAAAACACTGGTTTAAATGGACACCCTGTATAATAAATTTATAACTTAAAACTTAAAAAAAGAGTTTAAATTTTTGTCATCAAAAGAATGTTTACATCTAAAGCAGAAGAAAACTAGATTCAGTTATTTTCAAATAATTTATAAATTACAAATGCTAAATATTATATGATAAAATTATATTTTATATTAATCTTTAGTAAATTCAACTTTTATATAATTATTATGTTAAGTTATTGATGTTTCAAATCATCATCATCAAAATATCTTTTCTCATGTTAAAATGTCACAGGTAATTTTTGAAAAAGTAAATTTAAAAATTTTTATTTTACTTCACAAAATATCCAATTTTTTCTATTTTACTAAAAATTCAATTCAATATGCTTCTCTTGAGACAAAATGTTTTACAAATCAGCTTATAAAATTAGGTTGAATTGTATTTATATTTCAAAAGCAGGATATATGGGAGGATTGCAAAAGATTTAAACATACTCATAGCATACAAAAGGAAACCTAATGTTTTCCATCTTCTGTCTAACACAAAGGATGACACTGAGGACAAAAGAACACCAGGTGTTTACCACATCCTACTACAGAATGATAGATTCAACAGAATACTAATGTATATAGGATCAACATACAGATCACTGCAAGCCAGGTTAAGAGATCACAAATGTGTGCAAAAAGGACACATAATACAGCTCTGGCGCATTATGCCAGCAATCTGGGGATTTCTCCCTATTTTGGCAATTTCTATTTGAATTTATGTTAAAACAAGTTAATGAATATGATCTTAATATTTCTTTGGATTTCTTTCCTGTAATATTACCCTATTAATAACATATATCAGTGTTAAAAGATTAATCAATTATTATCAATTAAAATTATTCTAGTTTATCTACTGTATGTATATTTATTTTTATAAAAACAAAACTTACTGCAATCATTAATCCTAGTTGGTGGATTAGGTGCTCCACCCACACAAGTATCTGGTTTAGGTACTGATACTCTCCATCTTCCACCATATTGATCACATTCAGTAAAATCATAATGGAAATCTTTCTGTAATTAAAAACAATGTAATTGTTTTTCTTTACTAATTATCTTATTGTATTATAAAACACACAGTAGATTCTATTATGGTTATTACAACAAACATAATTAAAATTAGACATTACTACAGACAATATTAATGATTTTACAAAGTGATAAAAAGAAAATCAAAAAGATAATCTTCTAAATCCCAAGTACTGAAATACAGTACTATTGAGCCACAAACTAAAGATAAATATTAAAGACTATTTGGGGGTTCAAAAATAAAAAGGTCCCAAGTGACACTCTCACCTAAATTCAAATTACTGTGCATTGCTTATGAATGTCTGCATTGCCTCCATATGTGGACACTCATAAGCCATTTGTGACACGATCATGCCATCTCTGGCACAATCCTGTCACATTACATTACATTAAACGAGTAGAGACGTTGTCTGTATGTGCACAGACTTTACCTTTAAGAAATTAGAAGTGACAAAATTGAAATTAGAAGAGGAAGTGATAGTAAGTAGGAAGGAAAAGAAAATAGTGAAAGATTGAAGAGAAGTGTTGGATCATTGAACATCTGCATCATAATTGTTGAACAAGTAAAAATACAGTTACAAGACAAAATATGTACAGTGAAACAGTATAAAAACAAACATGACAAGTCTGCATGTGTGGGCGAGCGTGTACAGCAAAGGGGGTATCAGACACAATGTTTTAACAATTACAAAGTATGTGATTTATGACTGCTTTACATATATAATTTATACAAATACAGTACTGACACTTGATAAAGGAGTGGAGTATTATTATATAAAGTTAGATATAGAACAAAACATGAATATTAGTTATTGATATGGCTAAGTCGCATATTTACAAGGATAGTGCTGTAGATTGGGTTGACAAAGAGATAATATATTACAAAATTTAGCATTAAAAACATTGAAGAATCTAGTAGATATAAACCCAGTGGGTCTAATTTGCATATGCACAGTACAGTCAAATCGCAGGTTGAACAAATTGGGCGAGTAGCCGGCCTACCTTAACCTGTTAACGAAAATATAAACTATGTATTCTCCTTTTACAAATAAACAGTTATTTAGTTGTTAACTTATTGTCCGAGTGAGTCACTTCCAACTCACTGTCTCTCTGTCTTCATCCAGAACCCAAGTGCTCGCATGATCTACTTTTAAAAATAGACCAACTCGCCATTGTGGCTTCTATGTCGAATGAGACACATTGGTCTCAGTCCTGATGAGGCATCAAAGAGGTGCCAACCCTCTGGTCACACCTATATCTCCACACCCTGCCTGCTGTCATCAACCTAACCTAATTGGTTTAATGCTATGCATTACAATTCAAAGTCACAATTGTAACAGGTAAAGCTGAGACTGGTTTTCATGTCTCCTCTAAAATTCAGCTTTTGATGCTTGGGACCTTTTAATTGTTGCACACCTCATTTATCTTTAGTCTGTGATTGGACCTCTCAGCCCATCATCAGGGGGTACAAAAAATGTTGTAAAATAAATGTGATTATATAATTTACATTCCCTAAGAAAGTAGAAAATGTAGATGTCAAGATCTTTGAAGAAATACAATATATAGATAGGCCTACGTGTATTTAAAAAGAAAATTCAGCTGATGAATTTTTTATTAAAATAAATAATAACATAAACTTAGATTTGTAATTAATTTACATTAATATAAGGTGACCAATTGTCGTCCTTTAGGGAAGACCGTCCTTCTTTTGTAAGGTCTGTCTTCCCTCGAAAAGTGTCCTCTTTTTCGATATTTGAAGACTAATCTGTAAATCTCTGTATTCGATCAAATCAATGCCAAGACAATCCATTGCGTGTGATGTGATGCGACATGTTTGTATTTGACATGACAATTCATCAAGGCTCAGTACAGTGCAGCGAGATGCTATTATGAGACACATGCACTCTGCATGTGAGACCTTGAGAGAGTGTGCCGCATGCAAGTGGCTTTGTTTACTTCTTACCGAAACACGTGATATGGCATATATGCATGCAGTAGAGATTATTATAGTGTATTATTGTTGCATGAATAAAATATTTCTTTTATTTATGATATTTTTTTTCAATTTATTTGTGTCCTCCTTTTCATTGTAAAAAAGTTGGTCACTTTAATTAACATATTAATTAGATTTTTTCAAATACGAAAACAATACATGGTAATTTAATTAAAATAATCTAATAAATCTTTTTTTAAAATTCATACAAGCATAAAAAAGAAAACTGAAAATAGTTTCAAGGAATAAAAAAATATTTAATATACTGTAAAAACGTTTTCTGAATAGATTCATCCCTCTTCAGCTCGCAAACAAAAATCAACCTCGAACATTTACAAATATAAAATCGTGCAACGTTTAAAAGAAAACAAACGAAGTGCCTAGAACAGATTAAATTTAAACACAGGATAATCTCACTTGTCAGAACTACTGTAAAGTATATGTTAACGTTAAATATAAAAAGCAAATAAACATAAAACTAAATCAATTACAATAAAAATAAAAAAATAAATAGGTTATATAAATAACTCCCAAACGAAATCATAGAATACGTTCTTACTTAAATCATTTGTACAGTACAACGAGCTAACAGTAAAAATACCCATATGAACCAAAGAAAGAAAAAGTAAAAACGCCCTAAGAAATCGTCACCCGTTAGAGGCGTCGTTACTCGATTCAAGGCTTCAAGCTCCATACGTAGCGAACCTTTTTGAGCCCGCGTGCCATATAGTAAGCATACTTAACTTTAAAGATGTTTTTGAGTGCCAAAGTTTTAAACTTCGAATAACAATATTTAAATGAATTAAACGAATATGCTTTAATTAGAATAAATGTAAAAAGCTGATTAAAAAAGGATGATTGAAAAAGACAGATGATAAATCGAATTAATATACTTTATGTGTCAGATGATTTCTCCTTACATGACACTTCGGGCACGCGTGCCATAAGTTCGCCACCCCTGCGGTAGAACATGGTAGAGCCCATGTGGCTAAACTTTTCGATTGGCGGGGCAAATTGCAGAAGGGCCAGGCCTGTCAAGGGGAAAGAAATGAAGATTTATTCCCGGGGTGGAAACCTTACGGGCTTACTGTTTTCTGCTTTATAAATGTAGAATACTGAATGCTTTCTGTAGAATATAAAATTTATGACTGCTATTTATTTTTTAAAGAAGTATTCTACATCTCATTTGTCCAGAAAAAAAAAAAGGCAAAGAAGATCCGCTTTACTCTCGTGCTCATTGACTTTCGACGGTCCTGAGACGGCCACAGATATTTTGTATATTCCATAGATAAAACACAAAAGTGGGCTTATTTCCAGTGCCGGCCCGAGGCAAGTTTTAGGATGGAGCGAGATCCTATTACGGTGCCCCCCTTGGTTGCCCCTAATTTATACCCTTTAATTTTCTTTACCACTTAGGTGCTAAGCCTAAGGCTTAGCGCCTGGAGCGGCTGCTCTGTTCGCCCTATGGTAGGGCCGGCTCTGCTTATTTCTATCTTTTATACAGGTGATGCGTCAAATATGTTTGCGGGCGGATTTGGACCGTTGCAATAGAGGAATTAGAAATGGAAACATCAAAGATACCTCCGCTAAACATAAACGAGTTGTTTAACTTTCCCGGCAAGAACATTTAAAACGGCATGTAAATCTATTTGTTACATTTTATTTTAAAAACTTTTTCATATAATTTATTACAGGTTTTTTTTTAACTTTTTCCGGCTTGTGGGCACTAAGAGGGCCTCTTTTTAGCATTATGCGTTCGGCCAGGCCCACAATGGGGTGACCGGGTGGTGAGGGACGAGGCCCGGCATATCAGAACGGACCACCCCCAAAAAATTCCTGGGGATTTTACGACTGGTCCTGATTCGAAACCGGGTCCCCCAGAGCGGTAGACTACCATCTTACCTGCTCGGCCATCCGGCCACTGTTGATTACAGGTATCTCTCGTATGACACTGTAATTATGTTTCGAAAAAGTGCCGTTTTATGCAAATCCGTGCTATACGAAACAAAGAACTAATGCAAAACATGGAGTTAAGTTCCAAAAGTAAACAAAAGTACAGTCGACCCCCTATAACATGGTAGATACGTTCCGTTCTTTATGAAATTAATGTTCTACGAGTCCTTAAATACATGAGCCAATCACAGCCCAACATGTATGCAGTTTACGAACTACGGCTGTTTGAAAGGTTTTCTTCCATAAAATTAATCGATTCTAGACTAATTTGACTCAACGTTTCCAAAATGCGTATAATTTTTTGGGAATAATCCATATAAACTATGCTATAAACAAAAAAATTGTAGGATTACTTACCAAGTGTGCACCGTTCGACGACGCCATTGCTTAAGCTTGTTTTCGTCGTGGAGTGGTGCATTGAATGGCGTTCGCGTGCTTCCTGATAAATTATTTTTCTGCGAAAACTTTGCTGAATTTTGGAGACATCATTAATATAAATATAATTTTTATGGACGTTAAATAATAAATGGTTTTTAGTAGGTCCGCTGCTCGTTTAAACTCAGAGGTTTGTGCAATATCCGCTATTGGTCTAGATTCGACCAATCCTGTCGTGACACGAGTCGGTGATGACGTTTTACTGAATTATACGAGTCTCTTTTAGCGTGTTTATACGAATACGGTCGCAATTTTTTCGCCGTCATATAGTAATCCGAACTATATAAACCCGTTTTATAGGAGGGTCTACTGTATACTATTCTTTTTTGTTACAAAGAGAAATGTGTTTATTAAAACAATCGATAATTCATTTCCAATCAATNCGTTTTTCAACGCGCGTTAAACGCGCGCTTTTAAACGCGCGTTTTAAAGAACCAAGAGTTCTATGTAGCCGTACACACTCAAACGCCAAGCGCGCATTAAACGCGCGTTTATAGATTTTTGTTAAAACGCGCGTTATCCGTGCTATACGAAACAAAGTACTAATGCAAAACATAGGGTTACATTCCAGAAGTTAACAAAAGTATACTATTTTTTCATAATTAAGAGAAATATGTTTATTAAAGCAATCGATAATTTATTTCCAAACAATAATTAATAATCACAATTAAAAGTATTGTATTATGTGTTAATATTAATTTTAGTTAAATGAGAGCACTTTCTTTTTACAAAGTATCATTGTCATCTCAGCTTTTTTGTTGTTCTTGATCAGAAGTATCAGCAATATTTTCATATTTTTTATTTTTATCATAAAAAAATTTTTTATGGATGACGAAATAAAAATGTGTTACAGTATTAATCGAAAATGTGCTCTAGAGGGTCGCGTTTGTTCAGTCGAGTACCGAGACAATTTTTTTCCAAGAATATGTGTTCGAATACCGAACTACTGTTGTATTTCGTTCGTCATTTTTACGAATGAAGTAATCATTCGTAGGTAAGTAATACAATACGATTGGAAAAAATATCTAATAACACTTACCTAAAAATGTTTAAATAAACTTTACTAAATACGAAGATTAATCTGTAAAAAGAAAACACAGTGACAGTCTTAAGGGCTAAAGTCTGAAAGCAGTGACAACGACACCCGGTTGATAGAAAAGCTAAGACAAGGAAGAAACACATTACAGTCAGTTTTCATTAAAGTAAACCCGACGAAAGGCACAAAACAAATGGAAAATTTCAATATTCTAAAATCCGTGGGCAAATTTTGAGCCAACACTAGAGCTTACTTGAATAAAAACTATCGAATAACGAACGCGGTTTAACTTAATAATTATGAAATTCTGTACGGAGGATTTCCAAAACCGTGTAGAGCAAAACTGGAAACCATGTTTACGGGTGATTTTCCCAATTTTTGAACAGTGTTAGAGCGAAATCGTGTTGTAGGAGAGATACCTGTATTATAAAATGGCAAGAAGCTTCATTTACATTTTATAATTTTACAGTTATTTCCATCTTGTTGAATTAAATGTATGAGCAGTAGCAATGTGTAAAAAAGTCACGAGTCTGAAGGCATAAAAATATTTAACCAATAGGCGTTCACGTACTAAAGTAAAGTGAATGGTAATTGGTTAACTTCTAATTCTCGATCCTTGGTCATACTCACCACCCAGCCTCCCCATTGTGGGCCTGGCCGAACTCATAATGGGCTTGCTAATAGAGGTCCTCTTAGTGCCCACAGGGCGGAAAGAGTTTTTTAAATAAAAAAAATCCTTGGCCATAAATACGACCGAAATACAAGATAAATCTCACTATCAAATGTTAACAACGTTAAGCATTAAAATAAGCAAATAAAGTAAACGTAAAACTAAATTAATTACCATAATAAAAAAATATATAATTAAATTCCAAACGAAATTTTTAAAAATATGCGAACGTAAACAATCTGCAAAAAGTGTTAATTAAAAGTAATAACACTCGATGAAGTCGTCACCTGTTACAGTCTGTTAAAGAAAAACGTCCCCTGGATTCAACTTAATTAACATCTAAAGCCAATGGTCTAGATCAGATCCTGTTTTACTTTCTCGGTTATGTTATAGGCCATATAACAGTGGGAAAGTACGGCGATTGGTCAAAAAATGACCCTCCCAAGATTTTTACATTTTTGGATTCAGGAGACCTTGAAACGTCGAGAAATGCAAATAAATTCGAGGGTTTTTTCTATATGTATGGATGTTAGTGTGTGAGCGAAGCACAATTTTGTTCACCCAATTTGATGCTTAATAACTCCCGAGCTTTTTGTCGAAAAGTTCTGAAATTTTGCAGGGAGATTTTTGTATTAGGAGATTAAGGCCCTGTACACACTAAGCGTTTTTCAACGCGCGTTAAACGCGCGCTTTTAAACGCGCGTTTTAAAGAACCAAGAGTTCTATGTAGCCGTACACACTCAAACGCCAAGCGCGCATTAAACGCGCGTTTATAGATTTTTGTTAAAACGCGCGTTTTGCGGGCACTTTACGGGCGCTTTGAGATATATGTGCTGCCTTATAGCGACGATGGAGGAGCACACACAATTAATTACTTTCTCGTCCATTTCCAAATTGAGCCAGTGCTAAACGCCGAACTAACGCTCGTCGAACGCCGAGCTAACGCGCGTTAGCTCAGCGTTAAACGCGCGTTTAAAGCGCGTTAAAAAACGCCTAGTGTGTACAGGGCCTAATGCTGTTAAAATTTGGTGGTAAAAAGTCGACAGAGAGTTGTGTCATATCTCGAGAGAAGACGGACTTAATGAAGATTTTATTCGTTATTAGCATTTATAATTTTTTTATAAAACTCATATCTACCCTCAAAATTAAGCTTTTGCCATTTTATAATAATTAATAAGAAGTTTTTAAATAAAATGTTACAATATGTATCAAATGTTGCTGGGAAATTAAGCAACTCATTGATGAATTTTTTTATCTTATGAATTCAAAATATATTTCAACTTTATTTAAAAACCTGTACTTTTATTTAAAAACCTTTTTATGTATTTTAATAATATATAGAATTGTACAATAGTTCTGCTCCCTTTTATAATTTTTCTTATTTGTCTTTGAAGTTTTTCAAGATTATTATAGTGTATAAAATAGTTTATGATTATTTGAGTTTTTACAGAAAAATCTAATAAAATAAAAAATTTATATACTAATAATTACTAACTCAGGAAATTCTAATATCAGTGTAAACTCTCTTTTATTTGTTATAAGTTTCAGAAAAGTTTCACTAATAAAATCAGTATCCTTGAGAAGGATACTAATTTCCCAAATGGGAAATTAGTCAATATCAATATATCAATATCAATTAGTATCAATTAAAATCAATTAGTCAAATGGGAAATTAGTATCCTTCTCAAATGAATACTGATTTTATTAGTGATGCTAATTTTATTTAGGATGAACTTTTTCTAAAATTTATTAAAGTAATTTTTAATAATAATGTTAATTAAATATATTGATATATTGTTAGTTATGTGAACAAACAAGTTTATTTTTGAAATTTAATAGTAGATTATGTTATATTTTTACATGCTACTTACTCATTGTCTTTATTATACGCAAAGTCGTGCTACTCAGTTTATTAATATACAGTATTTACTTAAAAATATAAAATACGGACATATCATCTAAATGTTATAACTACATTTTAGCATATTTTTAACTAAAAATATCAGAAAAAGCAATAACAAACGAATACAGAAATAACAATTTAGTAAATATGGAAGACAGTGATATTCGATAATTTCGATCTACTCAATTAAACACAAGCAAAATTTCGGAAATCTTGCAGGTTTATAAGTCATCATTTTTCCTCTTGTTTAGCTCATCACTATTAATAATAATATTTCCATTTATTTTCTTCATTAAAACTTCATGAATCCCTAATCTCATTTCCGAAAATTTTATAGACTTCCATTTTGAAAATTAAAAAAATAATCATAATCAAGTAAATTATTCAATTCCAATGCACTTTAAGAAATTTCAGTGTAAAAACATTTCTGAATTTCGAATAATCATCATAATCTATAAAGATTATGATGATTTAAAAATTTAATAATCTACGAAATAACATATTAAGTGACCTACAATTCTACACTACTATCAAGTACGGCAACATTGAAAATGAGTTCTCTGTCTTGAAAAATACTCCAGCTGTTACTAATGGTATAGTATTAGAAAAATTTAGAATTTATCAGCTAATAGATTTGTTCCTAATTACAAGAGTGAACGTTTCTAATTACTTGACTGACTCAAATTGATGTGAATTTCAATAATAAAACCTTAAAAAGTTTTTATTAAAAATCACATCAAAAATTTTTATTACGTAATAATCTGCTAATATAGTTAGTCTATCATGCTTTATTCGTCAATTATTTAATGTAATAGCATTTACATTTTTAAAACTTGTATCGTAAAACGATATAAATGCAGAAATAAAATTAATGTTTTTTATAAGAAATATTTACAGGTAGACTTTATCTATACTTTATTTTTATACACCATTTTTAAACCGACAGTTTTTGATAAAAATAATTAATTATATATACTATTCTATATTTTCAATAATCATCATCTATGAAACAGACGACGATTATTCAATAAGACAGAATATATAAGCTATAAAATAATACGTTTCGAAATAAAATGTGTATTTGTATAAATACACATTTTATTTCGACACGTAGACTATTATTTTATAGTTTATATAATGAATATTATGTACGAACAATCAAGATAAAATGTAATAAAATATTATTCATTGTTTCATAAGTGAAAACATCTTGTAAAAATTTAATGCCGTTAGGATGTAAAGTCCAAATTTGAAATAATTGAAGAAATAATATTTTGTAAAAAATCCAAGAAATTAAATAAAGATGATATTATTATATTAATACTATATCTATTCTGAGCTGTAGCAATATATTATGTTTGTTATCGTTATTTTTAATCTGCAGGAATGAGATAAAACGAAGCAGAAAAAATTGCAAAACACTAGCCTATGCTAAATGTCAAACAACGATTTAAAGATCATGCAATTACATGATGAATAAGAAAGAATCATTTAAAAAATAAAATAATTTACTTAATAACGTTAATAAACACCGTTTTTATCGTCAAAATGTAACTAATATCATGTTAGTGAGGAGAAAATCAGTTGAACCAAACTGCATAGACGAATTCATGTTAGTCCTATTATTCACAACGAGAAATTCTGTGAGAAACATGTGAATTAAACAAGACCAAGACCAAGTTGGTACACCCAATTTTTGATCATTTTCTTATATGACAATACTTTAGGAGAAATAAGATGTCAAATTATAAATATAAACATTTATAATTAATAAGATTCGATTGATTCTTGGAATAATTTATAAATAAAATTAATTGCATCAACCTTCCAAATCTATTTTATTATTATTATTACTTTAAAAAATCGGAAAAGCAACTGAAAAAATAACGCAATTTCCGTGTTTCAGTTCAGAGGAACAAAATTTCAATAAAAATACGCAGATAAATAAATTTAGTTTTATATTCTAGTTTCAGTTATAATTTATGCAAATATATGTTATTCTATGAATAACAATGGATCCATACAAGGAAAATTTTTGACAAATTTAATGAAAAACAAGATTTAAAGACATAATATTAAAATATGTTATTTGAATTGTAAATATTTATTCACTTTTATTCCTATAAAAGTCGGCAAATTTTCACTAGAAAAAAAAATATATACTATTTTAGCAATAATAACGATTTGTTCAATGCAGATATAAACAGAACTGAGAGATAATTCCTATGTTAAATTTAACAAAAGAGAAAAGTAAACAAACTGAATACAAAAACTTAATTCTTGCTGCTATAAATAACTAATGCTTAAACCGAATTAAAAAAAAAAGAAAGAAAGAAAAAAGAACTTCTCGAGACAGTATGATAATGTAATGTTGACTTTGTATACTAAAAGTTAACACAAATATTAAATAAGTGATTTAATATTTCACATTTTTTCTCCGATATTCTTTTCAATACTAATTATCATAAAAGGTCCATAATGATAACGACAAGAATAGGTGAAATATAAAGAACAAAGTTTTGTCTATATTCCTTACGAAAAATCATACGTTTTCGATCAGATTCTAATTAGTTCTTAACAATGGCAAAAGCTTTTATTCATGATAACTTGGACAAAGAAGTAATAATTTAATGATGCATTTTGTACGTAAATAAAAAAACCAAACATTATTCTAAGGAGGAAACTTGTTAAAAGTCTAAGAAGTTCTCCTTCTTTCTTCAAAATGGTAAACTTGAAAAAGAAACTTCGATTTCTGTTAAATTATTCATACTGTTTTAACCATAAGATAACTATGAAACGTACCGATACAAGTACGTAACGCACAGTACTTTATATTGTGTTACAATTAGAAAAAATTGTAGACCTACAAATTCCCATTGTCGTCCGTCCATCCATCGTCTATCTTTCCTTAATCTTGAGAACGGAGTTAGACAGATGAAGGTCGAGACCAGATATGGAAAGCTTAGGGCAGAAGGTTCCGATTAACTATATATAAACTTCCGATACATACCGGAAGTTATGATATTTCAATTCAAAACTTCCTCTGAAACAGTTAATAGATGACTAGCCTGACTCTATTGTTAAAAGAAAAGTATGATGTACAGGGGCAAGACACTACAGTACTAATTTGAGGCGGAGAACATATATTTTAACTTAAATAAATTAAAAATATGATTAAAAACTGCAGCTCGGCATTGTGACAATGTCACAATAAATAAGTTAAAAGATGAACTTATTACTAAGATAATTCAGACTAGGGTTTCTCATTTCCCGGTCTTTTGCTTGTCCCGGGATCCCGGGATAAAAGTGAACTGTTTCCCGGGATCCCGGGAAATCCCGGGATAGAATTAATTATTTCTAAGGTATACAAAATATCTTGAAATCAAATGATATAATTATTTTCCATTTTTTAAAGTAATTTTAAAGTTCTGTAACCTCCAAAATCATATTAATAATGCTGTGTAAGGTCTATAGGCCTATAATAAAAATTACCTTTAAATAACGTAGAAATTTTCACAAATAGAAAAAAATTAATTAAAGTTTGCTGGAAACTGCATACAACAACAAAAAAAAAAATGTTTTGAATTGAGTTAAAAATTAAAAAAATGAACTTCTAATTTAGAAGGTAATTTTCGTTTTTTAAATAAAATATAATACAAAATATTGCAAACTTTTATAAGATTTTAAAAAGCAAAGATGGTCAATACTCCGATAACTCACTCTAATTCTTATTTTAGTAATGAAAAGTCTTGCCACCGAGAATGCCCTTTCCGATTCAATTGATGTGATTGGAATAGTGTTTAATGCATTTAAGAGAAGACAGATATTATGTGTTTTTTCACCTGTAGCCTGGAAGATTTCGAGTTCGTTTTCGAGATTGTAGTACTTCTTTCGCTCTCTAGTATTCTTGATTTGTCTACCTTGGCTGCTTTAATAGCGGCATCAAGCTTAGAGCTCGATAATTCGGCAATTCATTTGGCTTTAATAATCAGGTTTATGAAGAAAAACTTCATACTTGCAGACTTTGTACTCGTTTGTATCCTTGCCCAATTTGCACAATCTGGCGTCAGGCATTTATTGAAGCTACTGGGCATGGTTAAAACTCAAGACAGCGTAAGCACAATTATTCCAGATATTACAGGTTCCGACAAGTAAAGAATTTTTATAGTCCTGCCACAAATAAGCTATATATTGATTATTGACCATTTGTGACATGCTATAACGAGCAAAAATTTAAAAAAAACTAATAGGTAGGTTTAAAATTAATAAATACAAATGTATTCTGACAGTGAATGAGTTAATTATGCTTTCTATTTGCAAAATTCCTCAACCTTAACACAAAATAAGAAAAAAAGTGAATTTTTAAGAAATTTGCGGGATTTCCCGGGATAAGAAAAATTTCCCGGGATATTTCCCGGGTTAAAAAAACAACCGGGATCCCGGGATCCCGGAATCCCGTTTGAGAAACCCTAATTCAGACTGTATTAGTTTGTCTTTCTTGAAACCTGTTATTATAAAAGTGCAATAAATTTTTATAACCGTTTGTCATATAATTAAGTTTATGAAAACAAAATGAAAATCATTGTATTATCTTCAAATGTTTTTCTTAAATATATAGCCTACAGGATGCCAGATGGGCGAGGCGGTTAAAGCTTCAGCCTACCGCCTCGGACATCCAGGATTGAATCCAGGCAGGCAATTTGTTCCGGATGAGAAAATTTTGTTTTATATAACCAGGATAAGCAAAATCACCATCAGCTCGAGTTGTAATTGTTCAAAACTAGTCACGACCGAACTGCCATTTAAGAGTGCTTAAACGTATTAACTCTAAAACAAGCAAACAATTTTATTTCTTGCTCACAATTATATTTTTTAAAATGCTTCACTTTTCATGTTTTTCAGAAACCTGATATCGCTGAAATATTTATAATGTTTTAAATTTAAGTTTTATACTAAATTGGTATACAAATAATATTTTTATGTTTTAATTGACAAACATTTTACAAAAGAAACCGTTCAACTATTACATCAGTAAAAATTTACCACTTTCCCATAATAACTTATCACCAAAAATCAATATATACCCTCTCTCTAATTAAGTCATTACGTCAGAAGTTTAAACCATTTGCAAATGCACAAGAATAATTTTCAGACAATTTTGTGTTGATAGAGAAAAAATAAACCACGGGTATAATCTTATATCATCAAACAGTTACCCTCCCTTTCCCCATCGTCAGTAATCGTCAGATATAAACGAAACCCCCTCCCCTATGAAATGTGAAATAATACTTGAATGATCCCAAATTTTAAAGATTTAAAATTAAAAATAGATGCTACTATCAATGCGATCTTGCGATTTTATATTTGCACACTTAATAAATACAAATACAGTCAAACTTAGGGTTTCGAACTTAATTCGTTCCTAAAAGTCGTTCTCAAACCGATTTGTTCTCAAACCGAAACAAATACTCCCATAAGAAACAATATAAAATGTATTAATACGTTTCTGATCCCCAAAACAAAGTCTTTCTTTTGACTATTTTAGGTGAATTTCATGAATAAAAATGCCCACAAAAGCAATATAATATTATCTATATCTATGTCTATATCCATTATATATATCAAGTTAAAAACAAAATGTTCGGTCACCGAAAACGAAACTAACACTTTACAAAGAAGTGCTATAAATAGAAACTCGACTCTGCCTGGATGAAATATAATCAAATCAATCAAGACCGACAAAAAGTACTTCATCCACACTTTCGAAATATTATGTTTTAATTGATTTCAAATTTAATTTTAGCTTTAGTTTCAGTTTGGTGTAAAACTAAGAGTTTTAATTAACTTGCTACCTAGTATTTAATTTGAGTTAAGCACCTTTAAACACAGATTCGTGGATGTCATTTATATTAGGCGAATGCAATTAACACGGTTTTTATTAATTAATTTGATTTAAATTCAATTGCGACACGTATCTTACCCGCATGAGCATCGAAATATAATTTGAACGAAAACGTCATCGATGGTTCGTGTCATGAGGTCAACAGTAATGACGCAAAGCGATCTCGGCGCCACTAACTTCTGAATCGGTAGTCCCGGCGTTGATTGGTCGGCCCGTCGATTTTCTTTAGCATAGGAAGTATAGGAAGTTGGCTATCTATCTCTCTCTAATGTGTGCCCGGCTGTTGCTGAGTAGCTTGTTCGGCAACAGGAGCAAATATGGCGTTCAAATTTTGTTCATAAACCGAATTATTCGAAAAGTGAGAGGTTCGAAACCCGAGGTTTGACTGTATCCATATACTGTATTCAATTTTAGTTTTATAACTACGTGCATAAAAACTGATAAAACAAAGCTGAATCAGTCACGTGATATTCAAAATATTTTAGAAATTTTAGAAAAATACAAAAACTATAGCTTTCCCGAATAACTAAGAATGGGTTATGATTCATCCTATTTTTAAAATCAAGATTTAAGTATTTTTTTAAATTATATTAATTCTAACAAAATACTGTAAATGTCTTTCCATTATCTAGTATTTAAATTTATAAGCAAGCATATTGATAAACTGTTTGCATAAATTATTGATTTATATTTTATACAGTGATAGTAAAAATTTATTAAAGATTTTAACAAATATTATTATAATCGCAGTTAATATAGTTACTTAATCTTCTTAATGTCTTCTCATGATGCAAAGTAATTATAAATGCATTTAAATCCAATCAATCAAGAATTTGTAACTTTGAGAATGATTTCACTTACTCACTGTCTTAATTTGTGATGTATTTATTAAACTGTATAATATTCGATACCTAAAATGATATTATGTGCTAATCATATTCTGTTATAATGTTTAGATTCGAAATTTCCAACGAAAATCTTTATTATTTTTGATTTGTTTGATATAATTATTTTAACGGAATTATATTGTACATTTTTCTAATACTACAAATAAACAAAGCAAAAGTCCATATCTTGACCTTTATATATGTAATTAAATACAAATATGTGAAATATCAAACATTGGCTTATCAATTATCTTGTGAGTGCACCTGCGAAAAATACAAGAAAACAGATTGCCGACTCCAATACAGAAAACTTACTATATAATTTATTTTAGGGATAGTTAATAATAAATATATACAGTTTTAAATGAGAAATCAGTTCTATTCTTACTGACAAAAAAGCGTTTGCGAGATTCATAACAGTATCATATTTGTACACAGAAACAAAGTCCTGTTCTGACTAAAATAAGTATTAATTGATAGAATAATTTTGTAAGCCAATTTTATAAAAGTTAATAACAACTTATTAATTGTTCATGTAAATATACTGATTTTTATAATTTTTTATTAAAAATCCAGCAACGAATTGCGTAACTTTCCAGGCCAAAGTTTAAAATTGTGTGACATCCTCTGTTATGAGATTTTATTTTTAAAATGTTATATTATTTAATTAATTAATATAAAATGGCAAGAAGCTTAATTTTGAGGGTAAGGATAAATTTTATTTAAAAAAAAAAAATGCAAATGCAATAATGAGTAAAATCTTCATTAAGTACGATCTCACTCGAGATACGGCAAGTGATCCTTCTCTATTTTCCTACTCCTTGACTTTTACCAAAATTTAACAGTATAAATCTCCATAACACAAAAACCTTCCTGCAAAATTTTAGAAATTTAAGACAAAAGTACAGGGGCTTCAAAGCGGGTAAACAAAATCGCACTCCACACACATTAACGTCTATACATGAAGTAAAATCCCAATTTTTTTTTGTATTTCTCGACGTTCCAAGGTTCCCTGTGTCGTGGGCATTCGCAGAGGGGGGCAAACGGACCACTTGCTCTCCCCTGGCATTGATTTAAAAAATTCAACAAATTAGCCTATAATCAAAATCTACACCCTTGATCATGGGAGGTTTTGTCTTTTTGTATTCATGTAATACTGCATTCTATAATATATTTGTGAAAAAACCCAACAATTAAATAAAAATTTTGATGTAATTATTTGTGTCCAAGCTTTGACTCCCCTGGAAAATTTTCTGTGGTCTAAGCCCTCAGTCCAAAAATGTAAAAATCTTGGGAGAGTCATTTTTTGACCGATCGTCATACTTTCTACTGTTATATATAACAGCTGGGAAAGTAAAAATTAATATGAAAGCGATTAATAAATGCAAGTACAGGCTACATTTACTTTTATATAACTTATATGTGTATATTGCTTATATACGGTATATATATAATATAGTGTTAATACAATTGCTTTATACTGTATATGAATAAGATAAGTTGTAATGAAATGGATCAAGAGGTGAATAAATCACGGTAATCTTTTAGCGTCATGTTTTTAAGTTATTTTTATGTTTTGTACAGTAGCTACGTGCTGCTGATCAGTTAAAGGTTCTAGAAGATAAGAAAGTAGACTACTTGGCGAAACTCGGTTCAAATTCTTAGGAGTCAATCTAGAGAAATCAGAATCCTAGGATCGCTTAGTTACACAATGATGGTAA
This sequence comes from Centruroides sculpturatus, assembly GCF_000671375.1. Taxonomy (NCBI): domain Eukaryota; kingdom Metazoa; phylum Arthropoda; class Arachnida; order Scorpiones; family Buthidae; genus Centruroides; species Centruroides sculpturatus. Next base: position 37,725 of record NW_019384835.1, read on the forward strand.
GGAACAGGACTTATTTTCATTTTTGTCATTTTTTTCTGCTTTGTAAGCCTAACGAGAGTCAATAACAAAAAATAAAATGTTAAAATTTTACACATTTTGAATGATTATTGATTTTAGATTAATTGAATCACATTAATAGAGTTGTTTCCATAAACTATATATTAATGCACTTTAACGTATAAATTATCATCAACCTCGTAAGCCTTTTCTAATGAAAGACTTATTTTAAAATAATTTTTTAATATTTTCAGGATTGTCATGAATCTAGGTATTTACTGTTATATAATACATAGTATAGGGCTATATAAAGACGATAAATATGATTATATATGATTGTATATTCTATATACTTATTATTAAAATTGTTTACGTAATTATACATCTATGAAGTTAATTAAATAAACGGGCAAAATTTTAATAAAAATAGACAAAATTTAAAAAAAAATATAAACTAAATATAAAATATAGTCAAATTATGAGCAAACAAACCAAATCAAATTGGCGAATTATTTGAGAAAGTTTTAAAATATATATATAATTACTTATTTATAAGCTATATTACATAATTAATTTAAAGAGTAACCCGTAAATATCCCGCAGTTCGATTTAATTCGTTCGCAAAAAATAAAAAATTTTATAAATTCTGAGCGGCTATTAAATTGATTTCAACCATATAACAATTATACTAACAAAATTTTTCCATTAAACTGCATACAATTTCGAATTTCACCATATAATTTACCCAAATTATATAGACTATTATTTAACTAATTAGGCATATATGTAATGTATGTGTTAAATTATCGTCAATATTTTCCATTATCTTCTAACAGAAGAATTAGGCTGAAACGATTTTTTTCAGTATAGGATTGCCTCTCTCTCTTTCCGCAATGTGCATGAAACACTTATATCTATTAAAATGATAGCATATTGTACACGCACATCTAATTGTTTATACAATACATACAGCTGTATTCTGAATACATACTTTCTGTATACACACGTTTCTAAATTGTGCCGGTTATTTAAATAGACTTAAAAAGAAAAAAAAATTAAAATTCTGAGCGATCATTAAATTGATTCTAGATAAGCTGAAAACATTAACAGGGGTGTTTCCATACCACTATATATTAAAGGAAACACCCTAATTTCCAATAATATACAGTTTAATGTATAATAATCGAAATTTACATATTATTGAACTAATTTAAGCTGGAGCTAAGAATGTATGTTATAAAACAACATTTTTTCTCCGTTATAACTGTTAATAGTGATAATATTATCTGTTGTAAAGGAAATATTACTATCAGTATTTCAGTTGCAAAAAAAATAAAAACTCTTCGCTTAAGCTTAGTTAGTTAATATATAATTTGGATAAATTATATATTAAATTGTATTAATGGAAACTCCCTTTTTAATGTATTTAACTTGTCTACAATAAATTACTGGAAATACTGTTATAAAGGAATTATTAGCCACCTATCGGTACCATCAGTTATAACAGAATAATAATAATAATAATAATAATAAAATTATTCTCTCTTAATAGATTCGTTCATAATATGAAAATAACAAAAAATTATGGTATAATTTCACTTTAAATGCGCATTAAATTAATTAATTAATGCATTTATGTAGAATTTTTTAGTTAAAAAACTCACCGGATGGCAAGTGGGAAGATCGTCTGCCCTGGAAAACATCAAAGTCTGGAAACAAAGCCAAACTAGGCTTAACGGCAACATGATAAATAATCTGTATTTTAACAGATAAATTATATAAAGTTCGAATATTCAAAAATTATAATATACACCAATTAAAATATTAACGTTTTTCTTCTAAAAAGAGTAAAAAAAAACAATAAATAAATCAGTCAAAAAATTTATCAGACAACGTCATCATCCCTTGCCGACATTTAACTACGTTCTGATATAGACGCGCGCGCGCGCGTTCTCTCTCTTGTCGGGAATGACGTTGACCCGGTCATGTGACTGCGCTCGATTCCTTTTCGTAACAGCATCCGTTTCCTCCTCCTTCGTTCCGTTTTCTTGTTACACAAATCAATTATTTGGACAATTTTATTTTGAAAAATTTATTCCTGGAAATGTGCGAAAAGGAAGAACTGTTCTTTTTATCTCAGAATAAAGTTCCTATCACCGAACAGTCAATTTGTTTGAAAAAGGTAAATTTGATTATTTAAACAGAAAAAAAATTGATATATATTTAATTATTTTTTATATTATAATAAACGTTTATTTATATTAAAAATACCCAAAATTCTTTTTCTTCATTAATTAAATGCAAAAGATAAAAATTAGGTTATTCATTAGATTTTATTCCAAATCAATAATCGAATTATTATTATATTCAATAATAAATTAAATTTTATAATAAAAATTTTAAATTTAAATTTTTTTACGTGATCCATTTAATTTTTAAATGTTCTTAGAATCGAAATTCTAAAAACATTTAAAATTTCAAAAATAAATTTACTCATAATTGATTATACTATTTGTGTATTGTATTTTTATAAAGATAGCCCTATATATTAAACTCAACCTCGAACAAAAAACAAAACAGTTTCAAAATACAGTAAATCCTCGTTTCCATAAAATGAGCAATCTAATCCCTATAAATTCAGGGTCACAAATTGCGATTACGTTCCTGTAAATGACAGTTTTAGCTATTAAATGTCACATAGAGATTCTTAAAAAAAATTAAGACACTTAAATTCAGTATTTAATACAAATAGTAAGTTGTAAAAGCGAGAGTTCGTAAAGCCGGGGTCAACTATATGCATTTGAGTTTTTAACAACTTGATTTTATTTCAATCATTGTTTAACATTCTAAATAATTTTCAAATGATTATATTTCTATAATTTGTTCCATAGATGATGTCTTATAAATATTCTACATAAAACATAAATTGTTTATATTTTTTATATAAATTGTGATGCAGAGAAATCCAAAACGTATTTCTAAAACTGTTAAAATTCTTCACCGAATCAAGTGCAAATATTTTGTTTCATTCCTTTAAAAAAAATTTATTCTTATACCGCGTAAAAAAATTATGTCAGTTTTCAGTTTTCTTTTTACAAAAATATTTGATAAATTTTCATATTATTATTTAAATATTATGGAATATATGATTATTGTTAAACTTATTCTTAAATAGCATAAGAGTACTTTAGTGAATTATCTTTAAAATCTTTAAGAGAATTCACTAAAGTATCTCAAATACTGTTATATTGTTGAAAGATTAATAATTCACTCTGTTTACATAGCTCTTATGCACTAAAACGGAAATAATTGACTCTACATATGAGAATTCTAGTAAATTATTTTTGTCTCTAGTGTTTTAAACATTAAAAAAATGAGATAATTCAGTCAACAATGCTTAAGACTATTAGAGGAACATATACAAATTCATACATTTTATATACAAATTTTTATGTAGTTGGGCTGCAATTTGAAAAAATGGTAGACCTATAAATTCCATTGTTGTCCATTGTCTGTCCTTCTGTCTTTCTTTAATCTCGAGAACGGAGTTAGACAGATAAAAGTCGAGAACAGATATGGAGAGCTTAGGGCAGGAAACCCCGATTAACTATATATGAACTTCCGATACAAACAGAAAATCACGTTACTTCAATCCAAAACTTTCCCCGGGAACAGTTAATAGATCAGCACGACTCTATTGTTAAAGGAAAAGTATGATGTACAGAGGCAAGACACTATAGTAATAATTTGAGGTGGAGAGCATATATTTTAAATTAAATAAATTAAAAATATGATTAAAAATTGCAGCCTGACACAGTGGCGTAGCGAACATAACTGGCGCCCGAGGCACGACACTTTATTGGCGCCCCTTTCCCTCCCCTTTCCCTCCCCGCCCCCTCCCATACCCCNACGTGAAAAGCGAGGGTCGTAACCAGTGCCGGCCGGAGGCAAGTTTTAGGATGGAGCGAGGTCCTATTATGGCGCCACCTCCAGAAACATATAGTTTGTCTTGGAGACCATTTGGGCGCCCCTCTGCGAGTGACGCCCGGTGCATGATACACCCCCTTGCACCTCCCTCGTTACGCCACTGGCCCGACATTGTAACGATGTCGCAATAAATAATTGCTCGTTACAAATAAGTGTCATTTATCTCATACACTATTTAATGCTCTGGGACTCATGATCATTAGAGAAGGATCATTTCAAAAGTTCAAGATTGATCAGTTCAAAAATTTAGGACAAAATTTTAAGATTTAATTTTAATTGCAAGAATCTCAATAAATTCTCATTGAAGTAACAATAATTAATTAACAGAAAAAAATCGATTAAATAAATATTTCAGGAGCTAGGAAGAAAGTTATACTTCTAGTCACGAATGAAAATATATCGATGTCTATAACGGAGCTCTTTGAATTGCTAAAATCAATGAATTATTTATTTAGCCATTGATTACTAATAAAGAAAACCAATAAATTCTGCTACAATGTACAAAATTCTAAGATATATAGTGCTATTTTTTATGGTTAAAAATATACTTTGCTATTCTTTAAGTATTTTGATTTATTTTTTAAATTTAATCTATAATTTAAGATTTCTATTTTGGCATATATTTCTTTATTAGCATACATTTAATAAAACATTTTTAAAATTTTATGCTACAGAGAAAAACAGGACGACCATTAATGTAGTTAAATAAAAATAAAAGTATTGTAGTTAAATTATAAAAAGAAACATTAGAAATAGATGATAGATAACGCTGTATTTTATTTATATTTTTGTACAAAACATAGATTTTATCTGAATTATGTTTTCATAGATTTTAAGCGTAAAATGTAATAAATTATTAAGATTTTCCTTTGAAATGATTTGAATTAAGTGTCTTCAGATGTATATTGGAATTCTGAATAGTTATTCTGAAGTATCAAAAGTATAACTTAAAAAATTTAAATAATTACGACCAAAAATTTTATAATTTCAAAATTAAATTCATTTCCTTGATTTATAAATCAAGGAAATGAAATATGTTTAAAGAAATAAAACATTTCAAAAGAAAAAATTTGGATTAATGTTCTCAAGTTAAAAAATGTCATCTTTGCAAGAAACTTCAAACATATTAGGTAGATTCAAAACCTTGCTAATATGGAGAAATACGAAAGGAGAAACTAGACTAAATTTGAATTAAGAAAGAGGGAAGAAAATAGATAATTTTTAATGAAGTTATCCATTTGCTTCCCTTCTTTCGCCACATTAATTTTATATTTCCTAAGTTCTTCTGAACATCTTTTCCAGCCTGTTGATTGTTGAAAGTCGTTAAATCCTTGCAGTCGTTTAAAAATCTACTGACTCCTACTTCGATTTTACATTTTGATGCCAAATTCGACTCCGAAACCAACTCCGATTCCGATTTTGACAAATTAAAAAGTTCAACTGAATTTTTTCTTATGCGTAATCTTATTGCCATGTATATACAGTCGCAATAAAAATTAATGACGACGATTTTCAAATTATTTTTAAAAAATACAAAATAAAACGACTTTTGACGACTCCGACTTCGCTTAAATTACCATAAATCTCCGACTCCACGACCCTTGTTAAAATCATAAGAGTGCATAAAGACTAGAAACGGACAGACAGTGCCCCCCATTCCTTTACTTTGTACCGCCACATATTCGGCCGAGAATCCAATATAGTGAGGATGTTTCGAATGTAATCGTATGAAACGTATATTAACTGAATTAATTTCGATAGGAGTTATTTCAGTTAATGGAATAGTTCAGATAATTATACATAAACGAAATCATTCTAATTTACAGCAAAGTCACATTTAAGTTTGTAATTAAGCTCTTTTGTACAAAGTTTCTAATCATTTATTTTGAAAAATAATGATTATATTATTTTGAATTTTGGCTCGGATGTCAGATTGAACCTCTAATGATTACTGTGATTAAGGTCCAGATACTTTGACATTATGTAATAAGTAAATAATTTTATGGTCTATCATGAACACGCAAGATGTTAAAGTCAATGACATGTTCTTTTGGAGATTATTTATTTATTTATACATTTTGTTGATAGTATATGAGATTATCGTCTTCCACTAACAAAAATTCAGCAAAGAGTTGCGCAACTTTCCCGGCTGTAATGAGATTTTATTTAATTAGTTTCAATGTTCTGTGTTTATCATTTTTGAATCTTCAAATGTTTCAGTAGCTCAAAACTATTAGAATTAAAATATATTTAGATAAGTCCATTTCAGTTTGAAAAAAAAAATTTTTTTAGATCGACAACTGTTACAAAGTTCATC
>NW_019384835.1:44040-72164 GCF_000671375.1 Centruroides sculpturatus
CATCTTCCGCCGAATCACTATACATAACTTTATTTCCCCCAAACATATTTATGTAGCTAAAATTAGTTTTAACTAATGTTAAAAGTTAAAACTGGTTTTATCTAAAATCAAAACATATACAGCAGTAAATTAACTAGACAAAACCCGTTTTGTCCAGTAAAAACTAGAATTTACTGCTAGTCAAAAATGAATTTGAGTTAAAACTAGTTTTAACTAGACAAAACGGGTTTTAACAAAGACATTTAGTATAAACTAGTTTCAACTAGTTAAAACGCGTTCTAACTAAAAACGGGTTTTGACTGTAACATATATACGTACAGTCGTAATAAAAAGTAATGACAACGATTTTCAAATTATTTTTAAAAAATACAAAATAAAACGACTTTTGACGACTCCGACTTCGCTTAAATTACCATAAATCTCCGACTCCACGACCCTTGTTAAAATCATAAGAGTGCATAAAGACTAGAAACGGACAGACAGTGCCCCCCATTCCTTTACTTTGTACCGCCACATATTCGGCCGAGAATCCAATATAGTGAGGATGTTTCGAATGTAATCGTATGAAACGTATATTAACTGAATTAATTTCGATAGGAGTTATTTCAGTTAATGGAATAGTTCAGATAATTATACATAAACGAAATCATTCTAATTTACAGCAAAGTCACATTTAAGTTTGTAATTAAGCTCTTTTGTACAAAGTTTCTAATCATTTATTTTGAAAAATAATGATTATATTATTTTGAATTTTGGCTCGGATGTCAGATTGAACCTCTAATGATTACTGTGATTAAGGTCCAGATACTTTGACATTATGTAATAAGTAAATAATTTTATGGTCTATCATGAACACGCAAGATGTTAAAGTCAATGACATGTTCTTTTGGAGATTATTTATTTATTTATACATTTTGTTGATAGTATATGAGATTATCGTCTTCCACTAACAAAAATTCAGCAAAGAGTTGCGCAACTTTCCCGGCTGTAATGAGATTTTATTTAATTAGTTTCAATGTTCTGTGTTTATCTTTTTCGAATCTTCAAATGTTTCAGTAGCTCAAAAATATTAGAATTAAAATATATTTAGATAAGTCCATTTCAGTTTGAAAAAAAAAATTTTTTTAGATCGACAACTGTTACAAAGTTCATCAAGATGTGCAGAAAGAAAATATTTGGAGAAAACTACATTTGCGTTGGACTGAATCCTTTAAGAAACGGGCTTCTGTCACTAAATGTGAACCCTGTAATAACGACTCTTTGGATTTGAAACTGAATGCTTTATATAGTCATCATCATCAATGGCTCGAAACAACCGCTGGAATAATGTTACAACCAAATACCTTGGAACACAAAAATGGGTATAAAAGTTTTTAATTACATTATTTCATTTATATCCATTTATAGATATTAAATATCATTTCAATCAAATTTCAGTTTGTGCAAAGAATCTAATAAGAAGAATAATCAAATGAAGAAAGATAAAGGAATGGTTAATTATGGTATCCGAAATTATCCAATATATATAGCCACTTTGACCGAAAGAAGAAAAAATATAAATACGAATAAAAGCATGGCAATAGGTTCGATGAATTATACAATATATATTACGCTTTATTCAGTAATAATGATTTTATAATTAAAGTTTCTTTTTTATAGAAAGCTCACACATATCTCAAACAAAAAATGGATACGACAGAAACAAACACGGAGGATTTTTCGATAAATAAACTATTAAATTACAACGAAAATTATACTAAATATTTACCTAAATTATATAATCTATAAACAATAATTAAACCATAAAATATGATAAAGTTGAATAATTTACAAATTTATACTATAATTAAATATATACAGAGTGGGGCAGAAAGGACTGACGTTTTTTTTAAAAAATCACATCCGTAATTGTTACTTCAAAAGATATTTGTTGGAAGATGTGAGTTCGTATCGAAATAGCATTTTACAGAATCAAGAATGGAAAACAACCCATATGGTGTCGGTTATCAGTAATGCATTTCTGGAAGCGATTTTGGCGACTTCCACGCGAATAGCTTCCTTCAGTTATTGCAAAGAACGGGTTTATGCTCATATACACGTGCCTTGAGGTGTTCCCACAAGAAATAATCGCACATGGATAGGTGGGACGAACGAGGAGGACAATGAATGTTACTGAACTTGAAAATGAAGCAACCAGGGAAAAGAGGACGAATAACGTCAATTGATGCTCTAGCTGTGTGGGCAGTCTCCCCATCCTGTTGAAACCACACAAGTCTGATGAGAATACGTTTCCATTGTATGTAAAGATGCGGAAACGTATTCTCATCAGATGTATATGACTGAGCCATGTTTTCTCGGGTGAACTCAGGACCTTTTTGAAATTTTTAATAGTATTACAAATTAATTCTTTAGCTGTTTTCGGTTTCTCTAAAACGTGTTCCAGACAAGTTCTTGGTTTCCTTAAGTATAAAAGTTATACTGTTTCTACTTAGTAATTAATGGGCCCGCCAGTGACTAGTGGATAAAACCACTGAACACTGATAGATCGGCGCGAACCAACGACTTATCCACGTGTTTCCGGGTTTTCTTAACATGTCTAACCATAGATAGGATCAGTTTCGTATAGAAAGTCATCCCTAGAGGCATCTATCCTTGTAAGATTGCCAAGTATTGCGTTGACTTATAAAATTTTATCCATCTTAGTAATTAACATCAACTAGTAATTAACATAGATCTGAAGAACAGATTAGATTTCATTGAAAAAATTTCAGCATTTTGTTGCTTAGATATAATCATTTGCTCTATTACGAGAGGAAATGAACCTTTGAAACAACATATGCACCTGAACTCAGTGAAGATTCATGGGAACTTTATCGGACAACCATTTGGCTAACCTCAGATAACAGAAAGTTGAAAGAATATGTCTAGAATTTAAAAAATTCATCTACAGACTTTCTTATCATTAAAATAATAACAATTGGAATAATTTATCATTAACATATTTTGATAAAAATGAGATAAGTTTTCCGTTGCTAAGATAAATGCTGAATTTTTCAATATACAGGGTGATTCAAAAGTCACAGACATTTTCAAAAAAATAATAACACAAACTATTTACAATAATATGATGCGGTTTTCACAGAAATGCTTAGAAAGAAACGGGATTTTTTTAGATGTAATAAAAATTTTAGTACCAAAATAGTTACATTTTTTGCCATAAATGGCGCTGTAAAAAACTGAAATTATTTGTAAATTTGTTAAAGTAAGATTAAAAAATAAATAAAAATGTTCTTATTATAAGCTCTAGTAACAACTTCACAAATTATGTAATCTTATCAACTGCCATCTATGGCAAGAAATGTAACTATTTTGGTACTAAAATTTTTATTACACCTAAAAAAATCCCGTTTCTTTCATGTTTTGTGACTGGATGCAATGTGGATATGCCACATGTTTAGAGAATTTTATTTAGAATTATAGAGAATGTTTAGAGATGTTTATTTAAAGAATCTAAAGATCTGGAATTATTACTAGTGCAGAATGATTCCTAGAGAAAATAGACTTTAGACTACAAATCAAGAGATTTCGTTTGCAAAAGACATTTCGCACCCCACTTTGTTACTAAACAATGGAATGCTATTAACAGAAGTATGTGGAATTTTCTGGGAATAAATGCGATCTTAGGTAAACTTAAAAATTTTATGGTAATTTGTTTATCGAAGCAGTTTTACATAGTTTTGTGATGTTTTGTTTTAGGTGATGCTAAACTTATTTTATGAGTCGTTCAGATGACAACAGAAGAATTTTCATATTTTCTGACACTCCTCATCTCATAAAAATTGTCGGTAATCGGCTTTTTAATGGACATAATTCACATTTAGTTTAATTTTTTATAAACAATAAAATGCTACATTTTTAACAGTAACTTATATATTTACTTATTTATTTATTTAGCTTTGAATGATGAATTTCATAAATGAGAACATTATCAAGTTTTGTTTGCCTGGATTGCAAAGCAAGACGTTTAAAAGTTTGTCCTAATCTAATTCCTAATCATATTTATCCAAACACTTTTCAAAAAATGAAAGTGAAATTGGCTACCCAAGTATGTTTCTATAGAATACATATACAATGGATAATAGTATTTACGATTTATCTTAAAAATTAGATGATGAACCAAACTTGGTTTAGGTAAATTTTAGATTTATAAAAATACTTCAATTTGTCTTATAGGTATTTAACAAGTTAATTGCAGATAGACTGAAGTTTTATGCTCACAGGAATAACATCAATATTACTGATGTAAATCTAACAATCAGATTCACAAAACGTATAAATGATCGTTTTGATGCTCTTAATAGACGATTTCCTTCTGAAGATGTGAGAAAAGAATCAAATGATCTACAAGTATGGGTGAAAATACTGTATTTCCATACTTTTTTACTTTTATGCTTTTTGTGACTTTTGTAGTTTTCTTTTAATAATTTAACAAAATTGGTTATTTCTTAAAGACAACTTAAAGACAACCTCAAGTGGCTAAACAGTGTTAAAAACAGGCATATTCTACCAAAAGAGTTTTTAACTCTCCAAACAGCTGGGGGCTGTAAGTTACTTTATGTCAGCTACAGATCTGATTCAATTTGATACAAATCTGATTTCTATATGACTGCAATTACACTTATGTTTTAACAGGGAAAATTAAACAAGATCCTTTTGAGGTAAGCATATAAGCTAAATTAAAGAATTTTCATCAATTCGATAATTTTTTTTTATATATTAACGCTTCTTTAGTACAATTCGTCAAGCTAGTGGGGAAATGATCATCCAGCAGTACTAACATTTATACACCTTTAATAACTGCTGATGATTTACTCTTTGATAAAATCATTCATATATGGAAATTGCACTATTAATTAATGAACAATAACCAATTTTGGATTTGATAGATTTCCAGCCTTTGACAACAGAAACCTCAAATTCAATAAAAGCCACTCACATTAATAACATTTAAAAAGGCTGGACACTCTTTTAATTCAGTCACTTCCAGAATGTGTTGCTGTTTTTGAACATGATTACAGCAAAGCAGAAGTACGAGACTGCATTACAGTATTTACTCTGTCTGTGGTTTTATCTTTAGACATTTTCTAAAGAAAACTCTATCAAGTTAGCATCGAGGCATTTTCTACATGCAGTAATTCTTTTCCAGTTTAAAAGAAGCTGAACTTGTTAATGTGAAAAATAGAAACGGATTAATTTATTCAAAAAATATCGATTTGGCTACAAATACAAAATTGTGAAGACTACTTTGAAAAACATTATAAAGTATCTGTTTATGAAAAGTGCATAAAACAGGTTTTATGTAACAAGGCATTGAAATTTCTATGTAAAGAACATGCAGAAGAGATGCTAGGTTACATAATTTATTATTATATTCTATTAAGAATAATGCCAATATGCAAAACAAAAGAATTATTTGCTTGGATTGGAAAGCAAGAAAAAGAAAACATTTTCAAAGATGTTTTCAGAGTAAGTTTTATTGTATTATAATTATAAATGAATAAATGATTAAAAACAGAAAATGTCTAATCTCTAATTACTCTATATCTCTGCAAAATTCTCATTTACTTTATGATTATGTTTATAGTATATTAAAATGAAACTACTACTTACAAGTTAGACAACTATATTTCAATAGGAAAATCCCCAACGTTACTAGTGGTTTTATTGCATTGTTATTAGAGCATCCTCATCTTTCTTTCTTACACCGTGTTTACAATATAACTCAAAGCTTTCATAAAGTATTTTATATGAAACTTTTATTCATATAAATTAATTGCACCGGTATTAATTAATAAATCGAAATTATTTTGTAAGAATTTAACATAATTTTAATGAATTTATTAAAAAAATATATTTTGCAGAAGCTTCTAATTTTTTATTTAGAAAATTAATAACCAACGTTTTTAATGCTAAAAAAATAAAGGAAGAAAAAAAATAAACTATTCTAGGGAGTGATAAAATGAGTGCATTTTTAAAAAATTAAGACTTTAAAAGAAACATAAATAATTTTAATGTTTTAAATAATTTTTTATTTTTAAATAAAAATTAATTCGTGCAATTTAAGATCATATTAAACATAATTTTTTGTTGTTTATTCGGAATTGTGACCTTGCAATTTTGAAAAAAGGCTCAACACGTCCTTTTTCTGAATTTACTTATATTTATGAAGGTCTAATTTATATTTAGAAGTCGAGTTACATATCATTTTTATACACAACTTGCATGTGACGTATTGGAGTCCCGGATGTACTGTACATGATTGCGTATATGCGTATTGCTCGGCTCCACATTTGTGACATTTTTGTTCTGTTATAACATCACATGATACATGACAGATTAATCAAACTTTAGTAAACTTTGAGTGGAACACAGTCAACTTGCGACAGAGAGTGGGCGGTGGTCAACTGGCTATCGCCAAGTAGACACCGGACATCCTGGCAACAAAATAATAGATCAATGATAGACAAAATATAAAGTTTTCTTTATTAAAATCACCATTCTTTCCTATTGATCTATTAACCCAGTAAATGACCCATTAAACTTAAATAATATTTTATTTACTTTAAATACAATAGGAAAAATCTGATTAAGACTAAATATTTCCACTCCAAGTAGCAGTNCGCCAGCATCCAATCTCAGCCATCACATTAATTGCTTGGAGGTCCGGCCCCCAGTCAGTAAACTTAATCCTAATTTGGCCCTTCTTCACAAAAGGTTGTGCATCCCTGCTTTAAAGAATTTTTTGTCTACATAAGAAAAATGTTTCAAAACTTAAGTAATATTTTATTGTTAATTGTCTACTTGGACTTTACTTATTAATAGGACTTTATACTGGTGTATAAAGATCGGCTCAGTACTGAAACTTAAATAATATTTTATTTACTTTAAATACAATAGGAAAAATCTGATTAAGACTAAATATTTCCACTCCAAGTAGCAGTAAAACCCGTAGCAAACTTACAAAAAGTAAAAAAAAACATTCACATCATTATAAAAAAACATTAAAAACAATCCCGTAAATGAAATTAAATTAGGTAAATGTTGTAAAGTATGCGTTTACAGGTATTTTTGAATTGTGTAAGATTTTCAGAAGTAGGATAGATATTCCATATAGATTATTCATATTTTGTAAAGTAAGTAGAAATAAGAGCTTTGCGAAACAAATCATCTAAAAAAATCCAGCAACGAGTTGCTTAACTTTCCAGGCAACACTTAAAACTGCGTGTGTGGCACCATCTGTTATGACATTTTATTTTAAAAAACTTTTTATATTTTTAATTATTATAAAATGGCAAAAAGCTTAATTTTCAGGGTAGAGATAGGTTTTATAAAAAATTGTAAATGCTAATTCAAAGTCCAAATTTCAAATTCAATTTTAAAGTCCAAAATTGTAAAAATTTGGGATGATTTTTTTTATTTATCGTTATATTTTCCCTTTGTTATATATAGCAGCCAGGAAAGTAAAAAGGTGTAAAAATACATTAAGAATTAAACAAGTTCCTCTTTGGTGTTTTTAGGCGGATCCAATAAGACTGTATATAACTGTATATGTATGTATTATATCATTAAAATATTAATGATATAATGTATCAAACTATTTAATGCGTTCTTTAAAAGAGAAAAGATCCTGTCTGGACCTGACGAAATTCGGAGGGTAATGTAACAGGAACAATATATATATATATATATATATATATACTAGCTGTTACCCGCGGCTTCGCTCGCGCTGATTTTGCAAGCAAATCCTACTTACATTTAATATTTCAACAACCATAGTACTGTAATTGTTATTTAACACCTACCGCTGAGAATGATAATTGCTGAGAATCAAACGAAACTGTTTTTTATTTGATCAATTTTCTGGAACGTTTACAATCGTTCTATATACAAATCAATATGCAAAAAGAAATTCGAATATAAAACGGTTCGAACATTTGGTTAAAATATCGAAATACAGTATATAAAAAATATTTATAACAATGTCTGAAATGTTATCAATTTAATACCCCTAAGTACTCAATGAAGACTAAACGTAATTAAAAACAAAAATCGCATCTAAAATAGTACAATAGAAGCCGTTCTTCAGGTTAAGCCTTAATGCTCTCTCTCTCTCCCCCTCGTGGGGGAATTTCGAAAAATCTCTTCTTAGTGTGCGTTTTCATGACTTACCCTACTAAAACGCAATTTAAAACAAAAAATCGCATGTAAAATAGTATAGTAGAAGCCTTTCTTTATATTAAGCCTTAATGCTTTCCCTCTCCCCTCGCAGGGGAACTTCGAAAAATCCCTTTTTAGCGTGCGTTTTCATGACGTACCCTAACTATGTACCAAATTTCACCTGTAGGTTCTGGAACTTTCTAGAAAAAACTGGAACATTCTCATTGAAGCATCACACATTTTCGAAGTCAACCACTTTCAAACCCCATATCTCTCACACCCTTATAGCTACCGAGACGCAACCACCATAGTGCACGATGGGAGACTTGGGGCTAATATCACATACAAACACCATTCATGTGCGATGTGTAGTTTTGGCTGCAGAGTGACGTATAGGTACAGTACAAACACGTCCATATATAGCAGACCCCGCCACGCGTTGTTGTGGCTCAAAATGTATCTATTATAAATGTATAACACTTCCCCCGTGGGGGGAAATTTTTCGAAAAATTTTTTCTTAGTATACATTCTCTTGACGTACCCTATTAAAACGCAATCAAAAACGCAAAAACCCGCGTCTAAAATAGTATAATAGAAGCAAAGTTCTTCACGGTAAGCCTTAATCCTATTCATCTCCCCCCAATGGGGGGAATTTCGACATGTATATTATATAAAAACACGTACGTATTCGAATGCAGCGTTGTGTCAAAATTTCAAAGGAATCGGTAGGAACAAACGAACATTACATTTTTATTTATATAGATAGATAGAACATGATCTGTTTTAGTTCATTTTCACAGAAAAGCGTAACGCCTCACAGAAAAGCAAACTTAGGTCGTCGTACTCGTAGCGCCATCTGTTGGACATAAAAGCCTTAACCATAGATGATATCTTTTAATTTATATGAATGTTTAACGGAATAATATATAGCCTATATCCACCCTGAGGTTCCATTCTAAATACTGGTGAAAGAATTTTTGAAATCGAATAAGTAGTTTCGGAGATTACCCGCTACATCCAAACTTAATTACTTCTTACTTACTTACAAACATTACCTCTTACATTACATCTTACTTACATTACAAACATTACAAACAGTCTAATAAATTTAAAGTCTAAAATCATGAAAGTGACAGTTAGTAAAATTATAAATATTAACGATATTTACGAATAAACAATGTTCAAAACCAAAATAAATAGTATTTATGTGAGGGGCCGAAAGATGAAAAGAAATTTCAAAACGAAATAACGATAATATGCGATATATCATTGCATCTCCATTGCGTCTGGACTGTCCAGCGGTAATAATCAACATGTGGGAGCGGTTGAGTCAGAGATCAATGTCTCGTTTATAAACAGCACAACCCGTTTATTAGACACTTACAAGTTAGTTAATTTACAATAAAAGTCAATAGTACTTTTCACGAAGGGTTGAAGTTCCTGTCGATTTCGGCGCGTAGTTTTCAAAAAAAGAAGAAAGTTCGGCGATGAAGGTGGTTTCCATTCGCTGATCGAATGTTGCATTCTAAGTCCAGTTCTCGAACAGGATACGATGTCCGGTGAATGCAGATCGAAATTTCCGAAGTTTCTCTCAACGAAGGTCTATAACTTTCAGGGCTGTGGAGTCGCGTAAAAATCTACCGACTCCAACTCCGACTCCGACTTTTCCTTACCATCCGACTCCGACTCCGACTCCGACTAGGGGCAGACTTGTTACCGAAAGAGACCCGGAAATTCTGATGTCATTATGTGACTTCAGAATAAAAGATTCAATAAATAGAGTTGTAATAAAGATAGAGCGTAGAAACTTTTTATTCCAAAGCTAAAAGACTTCTCTAAGTAATATTATATATATTCTCTAAGTAATAAATATATACCGGATAATTTTTACTTTTCCGGCTGTTATATATAACAGAGGAAAAGTGTAGCGCTCGGTCAAAAAATTACCCCTCCCAAATTTTTACATTTTTGGACTCGGGACACCTTGAAATTTCGACATATGCAAAAGATTCGAGGTTTTTTTCTATATGTGTGGATGTTATACTGTGTGTTGGGGGCATGATTTCGTTCACCCTGTTTGAAGCCTAATAATTTCTGTGGTCAGAGTGGTCAGAATCGGAGTCAGATGGTTTAACACAGGAGTTAGTTATTTAAGTCAAAGTGGTTGAACTAAATCATGTCCCCATATACATTCTAACATCTTAAGCGAGAACATCTTAATTAACTGGTTTTACTGTACTATTATAAAATGGCAAAAAAAGCTTACTTTGAGGGGTAAAGATGAGTTTTATTTTATTTTATTTTATTTTTAATTTTGAACGCTAATAACAAGTAAAATATTCATTAAGAGATATGACACATGACCACTTTTATGTCTTCACCCTGTCGACCTTTAATTAAGAACCAAAATTTAATAGTATTAATGCCCCTTTATACGCAAGCTACAGTGCCACATTTCGTTTCTTAAACTTTACCCATTCTGAGATATTGTTTAATATCTCAGAACAGAAAATAAAGAAATTAAACAAATTAGACGCCAACACACACGCGCGCGCGAATTTTTCCCCTTTATTGACTTTTTGAGGGGTTCGGGAGGTCTCCAAAGTGTAGATTTGCAAAGCAAAAAAAAACTTGGAGGGTCAAATTTGACACGCTTCCAATACTTTTCCGTTTTATATACATAACAAGTTTGTAAGTAAAAAGGAGTCGGAGTCGGCGGATTTTTTGACGACTCCGACTCCGACTCCGACTCCGAATAAAACATCAAAACTCTACGACTCCGACTCCGACTCCACAGCCCTGATAACTTTCGAAGAATACATCGTCAAAGGACGAAGAAAGAAGCTTGTGGAAACATCCCAGCGAAGGACATAGTCTCGCGGGACGCGGGCAAAGAACCGAGTGTCCTTGTGGCAGTAGCGTAGCGTAGTGGGGCGGCATTTTTAGGGGGCGGCAAAATTTCAGAATAAATAATAATAATATCTTGTAAAAATTTGAACCATTTCATTTCATATTTTTGTCGCACCTACTATTCGGACCGATTGAAATGAGCACAGAATTTTTCATTACTTATTCTGTGACGAAACTGAATTTTAGTCTTTTAATTAAACTGAGATACCTAAATAAAGATGCGGCGAAATTTTCCTCCGCCCCGGGAGGCTGACACCCACGCTATGCTACTGCCTTGTAGCCTGGGCTTAAATATCTTGTGGTCTCTCAAATCGTTACGTTATTGGTTATTAATCCCATTTCTCGATCCCCGATTAGTCTTTCTCTGTTATCGTGTGAAATTGGACCAGATCGGTTCAGGAGAAAGACAATTGTTTATTAATTAATACAATTCGACACCGTCTTTCGTTCGGTGTTGAACGAACCTTGTACCTTAACTAACACTTCCATTTTTGTTGGTCTTATAAAAAAATTTAATTTACTAACTTTTCTCCCATTTTTACCGCGAGGTTTTAATTTTATTTTCCCCCTTTTCCTTTATAATACAGTTCCCTTAATATTTTTATAATTAATCGAAAAAATCAAGATTCGTTTTCGTTTTGATATATGGTTAAAAGAATGTTTTTCATCCCAGCCAGGGCCTCACATTTATAAGTAGACATTTCAAAAAACTGACTACTGTATTGTAATATCTGAGTTAAAAACAAGAAAATTTCATAATTTAAAAAAATTTCAAATGTTTACAGCTGGCTTTCCTTAGGCTCAAGCGAAATTTACGCCACACTTACAGTCGACCCCCTATAACGCGGTAGATACGTTCCACTTTATAAGAATTTCGCGTTGTAGGAATCCTTAAATACACGAGCCAATCACAGCCCGGCACGTGTGCAGTTTACGGACTAAGGCTGTTTGAAAGGTTTTCTTCCATAAAATTAATCGATTCTAGACTAATTTGACTCAACATTTCCAAAACACGTATAATTTTTTGAGAATAATCCGTATAAACTATGCTATAAACAAAAAAATTGTAGGATTACTTATCGAGTGTGCACCGTTCGACGACGCCATTGGTTAAGCTTGTTTTCGTCGCGGAGCAGCGCACCAAACGGCGGCCGCGTTTTCTAAGTTATTTTTCTGAGAAAAATTTGTTGAACTTTGGAGACATCATTAATAGAAATAATTTTTATCGCCGTTGAATAAGAAATGTTTCTTTCACAAGAAATGTATAAAATTACAGTATTGTATTAGACTTACAGTACCTAATTTATATACTGTATAGACGAAAGTAAACTCAACTTACCCACCTAAACTCTCCGTAGTGTGTAAGTAGTTCGCTGCTCATCCATTATTGGTCCAGATTCGACCAATTCTGTCGCGACACGAGTCGGCGATGACGTTTTACCACATTTTACGAGTCTCTTTTAGCGTCTTTATACGAATAAGGTCGCAATTTTTTCGCCGCGATATACGAATCCGCATTATATGAACCCGCGTTAAGGGGGTTCGGCTGTATAGCGCTCAAAGTGGCAGAAATATTTATTACCCACTTGTTTTCTATCGTCGCAATTAATCGTCCCATGATTAATTACGGCGATAGTTTGGTTTATTATTTATCACGCCACTTTCATAACATTACAGCTATTGATAGCTTAGACCAGTTGGCCCGATGGCCGAGTAGGCAAGGTGGCAGCCTACCGCTCTGGGGGACCCGGGCTCGAATCCGAACGGGTCGTCAAAAAATCCCCAGGAATTTTTCGGGGGGTGGTCCGTTCGGATATGTCGGGCCCCGTCCCTCACCCCCGCAGCCCCATTGTGGGCCTGGCCGAACCCATAATGGGCTTGCAAAAAGAGGCCCTCTTAATGTTCACAGGGCGGAAAGAGTTAACAACAAAAAAAAAAGCTGAGACCAGTATATCTATCGACTCTGATATTATGTAGTAATCTTGCTAAAAAGTTCCTCTTAGTCAACAAACGAACCTGTATTATCGTATTTCATATAAGTTCCAAAAATAATATATTCATCCATTTATTAATTATCATCTATTTTTGTATTCGCTATTTTATATAATTTTTTTTTTTTCAGAAGTTACGATGAGAATGATGAATTATTTATACATAAATATAAAGTTGGCAACACGTTATTAGATGATATTTATCCCATATATTTCCCGCCTGTTCTTTAGCACGTGGCTTGATGTTAATGCGTTTCTATGGTAAGTATATCATTGAATTCGTTTCTGTAATGGAGTTATCTGTAAAGAAATTCGGAAACAAATGCATCTCTGACACGGTTGGGATTTTATCAGAGTTGTAAAGCTCAACTTTATTAGATAATGGATAATTATATCTGTCCTCAACGGTTTCCTTATTGACATTATATTTGTGCTCCTTTAGCCTGATTCCCAAATTTCTTGTAGTAACACCAATATAGTTTTTCTTGATTCCTAATTCCATGTTTTTGTAAGGAATTCTGGGTTAAATTTCAGATGCGTATACTGTCATGGCGGTGGTCGTTACTGTTCGTTCTCCCGACGGACTTGAATTGATACATACTAGTTATTGATACGTGTGTTCAAGAACTACCGCGAATCAATAACTAGTGACGTTGAACAATCGGCAGCCTGCCGACGGCTCTCCTCCGGGAGAAGTTTGTCGAGAGTACGAACAGTCGGGATCGCCGCCATGACAGTATACGCATCTGAAATTCAATCTGAAAGTCAATAACAATGACGGCCTTCCTTAAATTGAAGATTCAACAGAAAGGTTCCTCAAAGATACATTTTTTAGACATAGATAGTGAATTCAAGGAAATGTATTTGGTCACCAGTGTGTACAGTACATCAAACTGACACATAGCCTGCTTTACATCCCATCACACTCGAATGATCCTTACTGATATAAACTGGCTGCCTTTTGAACTCTCATTAGAAGAGCCTTTCTGTATTGTAGTAGTGTAGTTGATAGACAGGAGGAGATAAACAGAATATTGCAGATTGCCAGAACTGTAAGATACAGAACAGATATGATAACAGGATTCATTAGAAGCTACAAAATAGGCGCAACAAAGACTCCATGCAATGATATTGGTAAAATCACAAAGTTCACATATCAAAGGCCATCATGAAAGAAATTTCGGACCACAAAAAGTTCAAATTGATTAAGAACTCTGAACCTATATAAGATGTTAAGGAATGACAAGGACAGCATTAATAAAGAAGGAAAAGCATTAATGCAAGGGATGCAGAAGGGCTACCATCTGCGTGGAAGTACTTAGTTAAAAAGGTTTTAAAGAGCTCATAACTTATGCCTTAATTTTTCCATTTTTTACATTTTTTGTATATTATATACAATATTATGACATGATATATAATATTATATCTGTTTGTTGTTTTATTTTATTTTTATATATATGTATAAAAATGAAATAAACAAAATAATTATAACAAGAATCTCTATATATATATATAGATTGTTGTTATAATTCTTTTGTTAATTTTGTATTTGAATTTGTTCCATTGTTATCAGACAAAAAAGTTAAATATTTATAAATTTGATTGAAATTAATTGAATACTTAATATTGGTTTCTCTCTAAAATTATAAATTTTTGCAAATACAGTACATACACTGGTCAAAACATTTGGGGGAGCAAGAGATGTATAGAAAATCATTTCTGAAGAATAAATACAGTAAAATATACAGTAATCTATGAAAAAATATGCATTTGAGCCATTTTTTCATTTATTGCACTTCTTACAATATGCTGATCAAGAATATGCACATTGACATCCAGAACAAATTACTTTTTAAAGATATTGTGCTAATTTAAGTAGGTTGTATGATTTCTGTGAATGACCAAAATTGTTGTACATCTGTGTAGCATGGAATTAATGTTGGAGGAATTCTTTGCCACTTTTTAAAGAGGAAGTCACTTGTTCCTCTGATTGTTTTCACCAGTGTAACATTTTGAGATGATTTTTCAATTTAGTATATAGAAATAAATTTATATTTTTAGCTTAGTATAATCAATCTTATCTTGATAATAATTTTTGTGACATATTTGACAGAAGTATACTACTTCACAACTAACATCCAAATATTTTTTTTTTTTTTTTTTTGTGGTTTTAGTTCCCTTACCGCTCAGAGAGCACAAAGAGGCCAAAACATCCAAATATTATTGAGCTATAACTTTTATATTGGAAAACTAATAATAAATGATTAAATTTTTAACAAAAATTACACTCTCTTCTTTCCTTGGAAAATACTTTCTGGCAATTTGTGTATATATGCTTCAGAACTTTCTACCATTTATCTATATTGTTTAAATGATTTTCTTCTAGTCATATGCTTTGATCCAATTAATTTCAGAGGCTTTTGATGGAATTAATATCTAGCTCTAGAAGAACTACCTTAGATGTTACAATTTCAACAGTAAAATATGTACAGTACTATTCTCAGAATATTATCCTAACATTACTTATCTATTTAGATTTTGGCTATTTATGGTTTATATGACAATTAATGATCCAAAAGTAAACAATCTTGATATTGATACACTACATAAACATTTACGGCAAAATAATGAGTTTTATGACAGCTGTATTAATTAAAACTTTAAGCATTTTTTAAAAGACAAAAATAAAGAATAATACAAGTTTTTCTAAAATAAGCTGGCATTATAAATATGATTAATGATTTTGAACATTATTCCCAGATAATCTTAGATAAATATGGAACAAAGTAATCGAAAGAAAAAACGAAAATTAAAGGAAATTGATGATATTAAAACAAAGAAGAGAAACTTGGAGAAAATGGATATAGATGAACCTGGATTAAAATCAGCAAAAAAATTAAAACTGAACAATGATTCTAAATCAGGAGAATTTCAAGTGAGTATTTGATAGATAAAATTAAGTGTTTAAAATAATAAATTTAGTAACTTGCCACACACTTTTAATTCAAATGTAGCTTGTGTTAGACTTGGATTATATGAATTAAAGGAAAGAATAAAATATTTTGACCATATGTTATGTTTTAAATATTTTAATGGAATATTATACAATTCCTGGATCATCCTGCAAATACCCGATAGGAGAATGCATAATACAACATGATTATACACTCCTTATTAGCCATATCTCGTAGATCGTATTTCTATCATAATGCATTGCATTCTTGTCCAGTGGAACATATCTTGTATTATGATTTTTCACAATATAAAAGAACATGTAAATGTATTTTATATAATTGTCCAGTAATATAATGTGCTTTTTTAAATTTTTTACTTTTTAAATTTATGAATTTTTTTACATGATATATTTTAATTTTACATCATTGATTTTACAATTTTATATTATTTGATACTATTTATTTGTCCTTTTAGATAATATAATTTTGTACTTAACTACATTTTATAATTCATATCTTATTTTTTGTTATATGTATATATGTTAATTTTAATTTTTCTTGGGTTGTTTTATCATATAATGCAGGTGGTTATTGTTATGGGGTGGAAATCAACAATCATAAGACTTTTCCAACTGTATGTAAAATAAATAAATAAATATTAATTTTTAATTTTAGGTAGATGATTTTTCAGGGGATGTAGAACAAAGATCTTCTGGTAAGTTTTAAATCATTATTTATTTTAATTAGTTTTTAAATTATCAATGAATTAATGAATTAGAGAAAAGGTTGAAAATTTAGAAAAGCTTTTAAAACACAGTAAATGTTCAATGACTATGAATAAATATTTACAAAGTGAGGTATTGCTTACTTTGTAAGTGTATATCTCACTTCATAAATATTTATTTTCACATTAGGTGTTTAATTATCAGTGATTATTACTTGTTAGACAGAGTTCTTGAAAACTTTAACAAACATCTTTAAAAATTATATATTGATCTAACGTAAGGTACTTATTGTTAAAGCCCTGCATGGTTCATCATATGGTAGTTCTTCTCAACGGTATGCATCTTGTTGAGGCTATTTGCATGATAGATGAAATTAACACTCATTTAAAAAATCAAAATCACATTTATTTCAATTTTATTAAAATGAAAAATAAAGAAAAGGAAACCTCTTTGAAATAGCAAAATATACCATACTTCAAAAATTCAAATTTAACAAAATGATTTTTCTAGTATAATATAAATAGCATGTAGAATCCAGGACTATTTTTTTTTTATATAAAATAATATTTGTATCTATATTAACATATTTATTGAAAAGTTAAAGAAGCAAACTTCAATGATGAAGTTCATGAGATATTATTTTTGACTTCATTTCTGTCACAAATAATACATTTTTCTTTAAATGTAACTCGTCCAAGGAAGTGTTAAAAATGTCAGATTGTATATACAGTAGACTCCCCCTATAATTACGATTCCTATAAAACTGCGAAAAAATTGCGACGGTATCTGTAAAAACCCGTAAAAAACTCCTATAATTACGTAAAACGTCATCGGGCAGCCAAACTACTTTCCCGCTGTTCGTAGCACCACGCTACGGAGAGATTACTATTGTCTGTACAGTATTATATATAAATTATATATAAATTAGGTACTGTATATATAATTATATATTAACTTATTGTAACTTTATTATAATTAAATATATAATTTCCGCTGTCTAGCGTGGTGCCACTCTATGGAGATTTTACACTAACTATCGTCTGTACAGTATGTAAATTAGGTACCGTAAGTCTAATACAGTACTGTAATTTTATACATTTCTTGTGAAAGAAACATTTCTTATTCAACGGCGATTAAAATTATTTATATTAATGATGTCTCCAAAGTTCTACGAAGTTTTCACAGAAAAATAGGTTGTTAGAAATTGACCGCTATTTGCTGAGCTGTTCCGCGACGAAAACAAGCTTTAGCAATGGGGATGTCTAATAGTGCACACTCGGTAAGTAATCCTACAATTTTTTGTTTATAGCGTAGTTTATACGGATTATTTGCAAAAAAAAATATACGTATTTTGGAAATGTTGAGTCCGATTAGTCTAGAATCGATTAATTTTATGGAAGAAACCTTTCAATCAGCCGTAGTCCGTAAACTTCACACGTGTCGGGCTGTGATTGGAACGACTCATAAGAAATCGGATTCCTAAAAAATGGAACGTATCTATGATCTTATAGGGGGGTCGACTGTACAATGGGTAGGAAGGAACCATACTGAGATGACCAAATTTGATGACGTTTTGGATGAGGAGAGGATATAAAAGAAGTCACTGCCTTGATTATTAAAAGGCTCTTCTCACAAAAATTCCTCCTCAAAAGTTTTCCTCTTCCAAGTTTTCCTGCTGTTTGCACATCAAAGGTTTAGATTTACCATTCAAGCAATGTGAACTGTCATTAAGAATTGCAAGACAATGTACAAGTATTATATTTGACTGACTTAGAAGAAACAATAAGCATTGTTTGATGAGGGACTGCATCACCAAAAAGAGATATTTAGATTGACCTGCAGATTAATTGTGAATGCACTCTCTCCAGATAGATAGATAGATGCAAACATGTATTGATAAATTTGTTAGTTACTTGTTTATGCTTATTATTATACACTTAGTTTAGCTTAAATGTCCTTTATTATTATCCTTGAATTAAATAAATCAATTCCAGTTTGTTCACCTCTCTAATTCCTCCTCTGTTCTCTTACTATGAGTCCTCATATGAAATCATTCATGCTCAGAAAAGGTTTGCTATGAACCAAAAATCACAGGTGGTGTCAAGCATCCTGACTGAAGCTAATTTTTACCTGTCACAAATATACAGAATATAAAAACATACTCTTATTTAGAAAAGCACAGTATTCAAAAATTCAGCCTTAAATATTATTTGACATTTAATGGAATGATTTTTCTAGAAGAGTACAAACAATTAATTTGGTTGTTGTCAACACATTTATATCTTAACTAATATTCCTTGAATTAAAATTCTTAGGAATATAAGTTACATTGGTACTTTTCTTTAGTTGGAAGTCATTTCATTGGCTGCTATTATTTAATAATGATTATAAGTAATCAAAAACTTATTTTCCATTAAAAATGATTTTGATTTTGGTTCAGCATGTATCACTTTAGTTATTTTCTTGATGTTCCAAGTTGAAAAGTGTTTTTTTTTTATTTTTTACTTTAATCCATTTTGAATGAATGAATTTTCCAACTATTCATCCAAATACCAATGTAAGCACCTTCATTTGTTTTTATGCCCACATTTTGGATTTTTTCACTTTAAATTCATTATAATATGTTTTTTGAAACAACATTCAAAATATAACAAATTTGTGCATAATACAAAAAACATTGACATCAGACATGGACAAATGTGGCTCTTTTTGAGTTACATGCGGCTCTTGCTGAAAGTGTTAATTTATGCTTTTTATTATTATTTTTACAATTTTATTTCCACAATTTTGTAAAAATATGTTTATTAAAAAAATTCAATATTTGTTTTATATTATGTAATAAAATCACGGTACAGAATAAAAAAAGTACAGAACTGCGGCTCCCACGCATTTTGCAAAACCTACATTTTGGCTCCCACTGAACTCTTGCTCGCCCATCCCTGGTTTATTTTATCAATTTTTGGAATTTTTCATTCTCCACAAGCTGTCTCAAAGACTCATTTATATTACAGCATATTAAACAGGGCATGATATGTTTGAATTTTGATTGTATAAACAAAAATATATTTAAACAGTATTAAATAAAATTAATCTTAATTTAATCTTTGAATTGTATAAAATGTAATTAATTCACTGTCACCCATTCAAGCTCACCTACATTGCTTCTCTAAGTGGTGTAGAAGAGCACGATATGGTGTATCACATGACCTTGGAAAGCCCATGTGATACACCATGTAGAACTTTACCAGATGGGTACCTAATTTAATTTTATTTTAATATTATTCTCATTTTATGGATGAAATTTTTAAATGTAATCTCCATCAACTTAGACTTAGAAGAATTCTTAATATAATATAATTTTTAAATTTCATACACATCTGGAACACGATGTTGTACAAGGTATCCCTCGTACAACATGGTTTAAGAATTTGAAAAATCCATACAAAATTTCACAAATTTTAAGCGTAAACTCCATTATTCAATATTTTTTAAATTCAAGTAAGCATGCATGTTATCTCAAATTTGCCCATTGAGTTTAGAATATTGAAATTTTCAATTTATTTTGTGCCTTTTGTAAGATTTATTTTTACCTGTCCTGCGTTGTTCCTGAAAATATTCGTGTTGATCTCATTGACCTACATGGGCAATCCCAAATATTTTTGTGTTTACATCGGAACGTTTTTGATACTAGATGTCACTATGTGTAACAATTTTTATATTAAAACAAACTTTTAAAATATAATTTTTTTTTTTTCTATATTATCCAATATATTTGTTTTGTTTGTGCAACGTAAAAAAATAATTTTTAATGATACAGTAAACACGATTATTATTTTTAAAAAAAAAATTTTAGGCTTAACATCAATGAAAATTCAACATGGCGTCACAGGCAACAGATAAAAATTTCAGCATCGAATAGGTTAATGAAAACTAATGGTACAATTTTTTTCTCCTTTGTCCTACCTTTCCTATCAACCAGGTGTCCTTGTCATTGCTTTCAGACTTTAGCCTTTAAGGCTGTCATTATGTTTTGCTTTTATAGATTAATCTTTGTGTTTAGTAAAATTTATTTAATCTATTTAAAATCAATGAGACTTTTGCTTGTCTCATGACATGCCTGCACTCTTATCTTTTCTTTAATAAAACAAAGAATTAATCTCTTCGTAGACTGTATATTGTAATAATTACACTACTCATACACCTTATATAATACAGCCAAATTTATTATAACACTTCAAACGTTTTCGGACATCTTTAATGCCCTTTTTCAAGAACGAACCAACGAAAATCGAATCTTGGCGAATTCATAAA
Organism: Centruroides sculpturatus; assembly: GCF_000671375.1. Classification (NCBI taxonomy): domain Eukaryota; kingdom Metazoa; phylum Arthropoda; class Arachnida; order Scorpiones; family Buthidae; genus Centruroides; species Centruroides sculpturatus. The sequence goes on from NW_019384835.1 coordinate 65,149, forward strand.
AACGATAAATGCGTTTTGGAACGCTATTTAAACAAACTCTTATTGCGCAGAATCGTGCCGTTTGTTTACCGTTAAAAATAAAGAATACTAACAATAACCACTAATATGATACATCAACCATACATATATGAACCTAACATAAATAAAGACAACAATGCTAAATATAACCATAAAATCACTAATAATAATGCACGTGTAGCCCGATTGCACCTTTCCTATGCATGCTTTTCCAAAATTCGTCTTGCTATTTCTATTATTTCGCTCCGTTATATTAAGCTCGATCTCCATGCTTCCGATATTTTACTTGCTTCTCTAAAGTTAATTGCTTGTCCTTCTTGACTATTTTTACAAATATGCCACGCCTCTGCGTATTTGAGATGCCTTTTGTCGTGAATTTTTTGTACTAACTTTGCCTTATCCCACTCTGCTTTAACTTCTGTAGGGTCTGCTAGGATGTATGTCGCTAGCGCTGTGACTGGCTGCTCATTTCGTATGTTTCGTTTGTGCTCTATCATTCTTTCTTTGAGCGATCTCCCTGTAGCTCCAATGTAAAACAGCTCTTTCTGTCGCCTTTTATCTGTTATTGGAACACTGTATACTCCGGGCAGAAGGTTTCCGTCTACCTCGTCTTTGTCTGTTCTTAACATTTGGTAAACTGTTGGATTTCTTTTGTAAATTATTTTCTTTTTTGTTGCTGCTCCTATTCTTTTGTATATATTATTTAACTGCGCCCTGTACTCCATCATCGTATACTCTTCCCTTTTATTTCTTAGATTGAGCTCGTTGCTGCCTGTTTTTGTTTTGTTGGTTATAGCCTTAATGTTAACCCCAAACTGCCTTGCTAGCTTTTTTATATATTGCATCTCTTCATTTCTATCTTGCCTTTTGCTACAGTGCGAGTGCGCTCTTGCTATGAGCGCCCTGAAAGCTGCAAGTTTATAGGTTGCTGGGTCGTGAGAATTCCAGGGAATAAATAATGGGTTATATGTAGGCTTTCTGTACACCTTTGTAGTTATATCCCCTTTATCTATTTGTAATGATAAATCCAGAAAATGTATAATTTTATCATTTTCTTGTTCCAGCTCAATCTCTAGGCCAAAATTGTTGTCGTTGATGTCTTTTATAAATTGCTGTAGTATTGGTTTTGCTTTCCATATGATAAGCACGTCGTCGACATACCGAGCATATAATACGATTTGCATTCCATATTTTGGTATGATGTTGTTCTCTAATGTTCTTAAAACCATTTCACATAGCGTACCTGCTATTGGGCTTCCCATTGCTACACCTTTCTGCTGCGCATATGTGACTCCTTTGAAGTTAAATATCGACGAATATGTGGTTAGATGCGTCAGCTCTAGTATCTGTTTTCTCTTCTTTTCTGTATTTTTGATTTTGTTTAACAAGAAATCTCTTAAGTGGCAAAAACAAGGCTCTAGTTTAATGGATGGATATAACGCTTTAAAATCCAATACTGTCATATAACTTACTTCTTGTGGTTTTATAGTTTTCAATTTATGGAGCAGCTCTAGAGGATTTTTTATGCTGTAATTGTGCGTGGGCAAGTGCGTGTTAATAAAGCCTTTAAGTAATCTTTCCAATATTATTGTAGGTGAATCTCCTTTATCTACGACTGGCCTAATACTTTTTCCGATTTTATGCGTCTTAGCAAATCCGAAGAGTCTCGGCATGGATGGGGAGGTGACTACTATTTTCGTCATACCCAGCTCTTTTGCAAGTGGTGTTTTAGCGAATTGCTTGATTCTTGTTTGCAGTCTCTCCAAAGCACGTGGGTGCGCAGTAATACATTTTGTTTCATTTATGTATTTCAGCAACAGTTCATCATATGTATTTCTTTTCATGATTACTACATCCTTTGATTTGTCGGCTCTTGTAAGTACTAAGTTATTATCTTTCAGCCATTGTTTGCTTTTTTTGATATTCATCCATGTTTGATTGCTGTCTCGTTTCTTATTTATATGCTTTATTTTAAGAGCAATCTCCCATCTAAACATTTCCTTCTTTATCTCACTTAGCCCTTCTATTGCTTGCTCAACGTCCGGCACGATCTTTTCGTGTGTGAGTTTGGGTTGCGGGACGTATTTAGGGCCAAATTTGCAAGCTTCCTTAACATATGTTGGAGGTATGATGCCATCCCAGGATATAATTGTTGTGTTGACTTGCGGTCTTACTCTATCTTTCTGATGTTTTTTAATCCATTCCATTTTTTTCTTATACTTTTTCCGCATTCTTTCTGTAATTTGATTGGCTAGTTTTATTACACGGTTGTTAGCTTCCTCTAATATGTGTGGCCCTGATTCATATAACTCGTTTTCTAGATCTACTAGCTTTTTTAGCAGGTAATACCTTCTGCGTCGTGTGGAGCGGATGGCTTTTCTTAAGCATACTACTCGTAATCTTGGCAGTAGAGAGGCACATCCATGCGGTAACCGTATTCTCCATATTGACATGGGGAACACATTGCATTTTCTGCATTCCATTAAGAAGTCCGTTTTTGCATCGTTTCTACAAATCTTCGTAATTAAAATTCGATACCTTTTGGCCGGCGTTGCCATACTCAATCTCTTCGTAGACTGTATATCGTAATAATTACACTACTCATTACACTAACTACATACTAGAAAACGTTTGAAGTGTTATAATAAATTTGGCTGTATTATATAAGGTGTATGAGTAATGTAATTACAAAGAATTAAATTTCCATAAACACTCATGAGCTTGAATAAGCTCAATCAGTCTTGATTCTATAAAAGCTGCACCAGACTTCTCACTTTTCACCATGATGATGAACTATGTTTAAAGTTGCCACCATAAGATATTGCACAAAGGTGTTTGCAATCAGTGCAAGTAGTACAAACTTTTTGTTTCTAGTTGTGGTTGCAGTCATTCCAGTCTCTGGAAGGGGCTTACTGGTTACAGTTGTCTGTGTGGCTGGAAACAGCTTAAGAGATTCTCAACAACTTTGTCATAAACCAACTGTAACATCAACAGTCCTTAAGTCAACCACTTCTGTATGTAGGATACAGTGTATAGCAGTTTCTGCAGTACAAAATGCACAACTAACCATTCTTATCAGTGAAACACTGATAACTGAATGTTAGTCATGCATTTCCTATTGCCTGGCCATTTCATTTTCCAGGTCTTAGTCTGTGGGATTTTTTTATTGTGGAGACACTTAAAAAGTATGATTTATCAAGGAAATGCTACAAATTTGGCAGCCTTGAATGTCTATCATTATCATAATGCTGTGAGAAATATTACAGAGGATCAGTTAAAGTCAACTATTAGCACCATTGTTCATTGCCTTCAGGTTTTACATCATAAGAATAGAGACAATGTTGATCAGTGTTCCCTATATCACTAAGATCTCTGTATAATATGAAAGTCTTGTACAAATGAAAAGTTTGTTCTTTACAGTGCCAAAAGTGTCATGGTGGTGAGTTTTGGTATTAATTATTTTTTTATGGAAATGTTTTCTGGATGTCCTGAAATGTCACCATATCAAAATTTGTTGTATTTGGACTGCTAATAACTCTCCAGACAGTATCAAATAGGGCTAAATGAACTGCCAAATTATCAGACTATAGTATGGTTATGTAATTAATTAAATACCCCCAAATAATAATTACATAGCCATATTGCAGCTTTATTCATTTAGCTTTAACTATAAATTGGGTTTTTTAGTTGATATATATACAGTAGAGCATTGATTATCCAAATACCTGTCAACCAAAAGCGTTCCAGTCAGCAAATTCAAATTTTCGCTGGTGCTTTGGTGCTGTAACATTCTCCCCCTTCCTGCCAACCTAAACTGTAGGCCTACTTTAATGTACTACTTTATGTAAGATATGTATTTATAAGATGTGTGATACAAAATATGTACAGTACAGTTTTGTGTTTAAAATATTTTTTCGTAAATGATTGGTTATCCAAAAAATCGGTTATCCAAACAACCCCAGTCCCGAATTGTTTCGGATAATCGAAGCTGTACTGTAATTCCTTGCTAATAATTTCAACTAATATTCAGACATCTCCTATAACAGTATATTTTTTCTTTCTTTCTTTCTTTTTTAGAAAAACCTTTAAACATGGCCAAATTACAACTACTGTGTAATCTAGATTTAGACCACTAAGCCTTGTTAGAACAGTTGATCATATATTAGTTCCTGAATTTTTGAGTGTTTTATCTGCAGCCTATAACTTTCCATAAACGGAAACAAATCAAAACCATTTGCAAATCATTCCCAAAACTAGGAGGGACATCATGTTCACTGAATACAAGTAAATATCCAGATTTAATCTTCTGAAACAGATAGAAACTTTCAGCTTGTTTCTGCTTGTCTAGTTATCAAATTGTTCAGTTGTTCTAAAAATCAAACTATCCACATGACCATATTACAAATATATATGTTGCAATGTAACTATTATGAGAACTGGAGGAAATACAGTATTTAATAAAAATTCACACCTTAAAATAGATTTCTGCAACAAATTTTAATGAAATAAGAACTTGTTGCTGGAGTCTATTTTAAGGTGTGAATTTTTATTGACTAATATGTGTCATTTTTTTCTAATTTTAAAAAATTGCAGTATTTTTTAAAAATCAAAAATTATTTTGTTTATGTCAGATTATGCAGGATCTGACATGCCAGTATTTTATTGAAATGAATTAAATTTTATTTTCTATATATTAATATTAAAAATGTAGAAATCAATTTATTAATGTTTGTAAAATTTGTAATAAAATAGTAGTAACTATGGCAATTATCACTTTTAATAATAATTATCATTATTGATACTAGTTACATGTTTTATATCTTTATACACTGCTAAATCATTTAATTTATTAATTAAATTAAAGAGTACTGAAAGTATTTGTTCTTCATTGTAAAATGTACTTTTAAATAATGTTCTGAAAACTGTAACACGTAATAAGTACACCTGTTGATAATTTTCAGATATCAAAAGTTAATCATTTTAGTAAATTACTCTATCAATTTTTTTACTAGTTGATGTGATGAGGTTTCTTAAGGCTCGAAAAAATGAATTGAAATTCCTCACATCAGCAATAGAAACAAAACTTCCAAAAAGAATTATACAGCAATTGCCTCGTCACATGAGACGTAGAGCTGCCAGTCATAATCCTAAAAGACTACCAAGGAGAGTAAGAGAACGAGCTATGAAAGAGGTAAATTATTATTATTGTTATTATTATTATTTTTTTTTAATTTTTCTTATAATATATTAATAATTAAATGATGATTATTATTATTAGTAATAACTTATAACTAATTCTAGGATATGAAAAATCATATATATAGACTGATAAATAGATCATTGATAGTTATAAAAATGATAAGTTTTAATGTGCATGAATTCTGTAAATATTTGATTTTTAGTGCCTGGATGGCCTAGCTTTAATTATTAGCTATCAGATTTTGAACTTGATACACAATAAATACAAAATAGGATATTCTAACTGGAAAATAAGGTCGCTCCACAAACTAATAACAGCAGACTAGACTTGCTAGACCATGAAAGCTGCCAAATCAAAGAATACTAGTCTAAAGAATTTCAATTGTAAGCTCAGAAATATAGTCAGTATTTATTTCTGCATGCATTATGTAAATATATTTCATATGTTAAATGTCTCCTCTATTATTTTGTTATGTTGTTTGTACTTATGATAAATCATAAATTTAACACTAAATGATAAAACTGAAAAAGTACTGAAAGTATTTGTTGTTCATTGTAAAATGTCATATAACCTTAAACAGGGATGCACAACCTTTTCTGAAGAAGGGCCAAATTAGGATTAAGTTTACTGACTGGGGGCCGGACCTCCAAGTGATTAATGCGATGGCTGAGATTGGATGCTGGCGGCAATCTTCTTGATGTCTAGCGTAATGGCAGATGTTGAAACAACCAGCAGATTTTCCAAATTCTCGTTGGTTAACCTGTTCTGTGTTTTGCACTTGTTTAAATTTATAAGCGAAAACGCTTGTTTGCATACATACCATGTTTCCCCGAAAATAAGACCTAGCAGAGGTTTTGCTGAATTGCTAAATATAAGACCTCCCCCCGAAAGTAAGACCTAGTAAAGTGTTTTTTTTTTTACTCGTAACGGTCATCGACAGCAGGTTGAAAGTGGCCGTTGGCTTTTTGAAAGTACAGCCACTGATTGGTCAGCAGACAACACGCCACACGGCATGATTTGCATAAGACTATGGCTTGGAATCACAGATTTGCATAATGTTATGGCTGGTGATCACTAATTGGTCGGCCGGGAATCATGCCACATCATATTTGCATAGTGTTATGGTTCAGTAAGCAGTAATTGGTCATCGAGCTCGATGTAGACGCTATAAAAAGGTTAAGTTGAAGCAAGAGTGGGAAGTCCACTCCAACGGAACTTTGTAAGTTCACTTCGGTTTTATTTAAGTTCAGTTCAACATGACGGGATATACGTCACTCTCGTCTAAGTTCGACTTGGGAATTTTTTTGTTCAATAGTAAATGTGAATTCTTCATGGAAAAATAAGACATCCCNAAAATTAATAATTAATTAATAAAAGTTTTCATCTGTATATGTTGTTATTTGTCTTTAACTTTTTTGACTATAGGATTTTTTATAATTTTTAAAATATTTTTTAGCATTTATATACTCCACTAGTAATATACTGTTATGATCTGTTGCACTTTCAGTAGAAATTTGTTATATAATATATAATCATCAACATAAGAGATATGATTAATTATACTGATTGGCAATTAACATAATATGTGTCTGTTTATTCATCTTTTATTCCTTATTGTGTTAAGTTGCTGACAGTATCCCATTTGTTAGTCAACGATATAATATCAAATCCTATCTCATAAATATCAATTTTTAATAATTTATTCAATAATGATAAATAAAGAACATTGTGTGTATGTATAAATATATATATATATATATATATATAATGGACATCTTTTCCATATATATATAATGGA
>NW_019384835.1:74249-75640 GCF_000671375.1 Centruroides sculpturatus
GATGTCTAGCGTAATGGGTCATTTATTTATTTTTTTATTTTTTTATTTAAGTTTTGCTGGAGAAATGAAATATTAGAAACTCAAGTTGCATTTGTTCAAGATGTGATACATAAAATTCGTTCCCTGCGTTCCGATTATGATTTAGGAAAAAAACAAATTCCTGGTGAGTTCCTATTTAATGTAAAATTAATCTAACTATTTTATTTAAATTATATACTAATGTACAGATTTTAATATAATTGTAATATTAAGTTTAAATGTTAATTTGAATTGATAAATATTGTTTTCTTGCATGTCACAGACATTTTTTACCTGAACCAGTCACAAACATTAAATGATGAATTTTTTCAATTAATATTAAAAAATAGAGGTATATTATAAAATTACCAAAAATATTCAGATTATTCTCTATCACTTAAAACAATATCATCTACTAATACTATTTTAAAAATAGTTGATGCAATGATTGTCAGTTTGTCATTCTAAGACTCAAATTATGGTCAAATATACATAAATTTTTATAACTGGTTTAATTCAAATAAGTATAGCCATCTCTCATACTCATGTGTCTCACTATGGACTTAGCCAAATCTTTGATAAGCACGAAAAACTCTGTTAGGATGAAAAGAAATAGATTTTAATTGCAGTAAAATAATTTAGTTGTGTGCTATCAAAACTTTTATTTTTAGTTTTAATAAAAATAAAAATTTATTGAAAATTCATTATTGGATGAAAAATAATGTGGAAGAAAATATAAATGAAATTTATATACAATTTATTATATATCTTACTGTGAATGACCAATATCTGGCGAATGTTGAGATTCTCCAGTGAATGTCAGCATTTACACAGTCATTTTGTGTATGTACGAAATATTTGCTAAATATCATTATTTCTCACTTACACCGGAAAATGTAGACATTCAGCATGCACTGATGGTGAATGTTGAATAAAAATATTTTTGTTATGTTAAGACAAAAATGCAACTTTTTAATATGTCAAAATAGGAGAAAGCTTAAGTAATAAGTAAGAAAGCACATGTAAATAAACTGTTAAACCTAAAACGAATGGTACATTCTACAATTCATTAAAGAAAATAATACAATAATAAACTTACACATAAATTATGTGATTAACGTTATACAGTCTTATTTATTTCAATAGCTTAAAACTGTTATGGCACTTTGAATTGCACAAGAATCCCTTGCTTTTACAACTGCATTTATTCGTGGAACACTTCTTTTTGCAATGACAGCGTGTATAGCCTTGCCCTCCACTTTTCAAATTAGCTGCAGCTGCTTCTGTCAGCGATATTTCTTGAGAAGAAATCTCATCTATGGAAAGTAACTTTTCTTTACAAATTACGAACTGATTACGTTATTACATGATTA
>NW_019384835.1:76241-126775 GCF_000671375.1 Centruroides sculpturatus
TAGTATATTATTATATCCCATGTAATTAGTATATTAGTATATCGCTATTAACCTACTTTGCGTTGAATTTTCATCGATGTTAAGCCTAACAAAAATTTTTTAAAATAATAATCATCGCTATTGTATCGTTAAAAATTAGAAAGTTAAGCCTCGTTTAAATACTGGCTCCCTTTCATGGTGGATCCAGTGCTGCCAGCTAAAACACGTAAAAATAATATTAAAGTAGCCAAGACATAGCCAAATATTGTAGCGCCACATCAATAGCGGACATTTGAAATTTGCCAACTAGGACGGTCGGTTGATAGGGGGTCGGATAATCGAGGCTCTACTGTATATTGTAAAAGAATACATCAACACATAATTTCGAATTTTAAAAATCTCTACTTCTTTTTTGCTCCATTTTAAATTATTTTTGTTTTTAAGTTTTTGTAGAAAAACTCCAGTTTCATGGTGTTACAGTTTTTGACCTTTCAGACAATAAAAACAAATTTGTTAACAAACATTATATTTTGCAACTGTCATAAAATTAATACAGATTCTTTTATCATAAGAATCTATTTCTACTAAACCAGGGATGCACAACCTTTTCTGAAGAAGGGCCAAATTAGGATTAAGTTTACTGACTGGGGGCAGGACCTCCAAGTGATTAATGCGATGGCTGAGATTGGATGCTGGCGGCAATCTTCTTGATGTCTAGCGTAATGGCAGATGTTGAAACAACCAGCAGATTTTCCAAATTCTCGTTGGTTAACCTGTTCCGTGTTTTGCACTTGTTTAAATTCATAAGCAAAAACACTTGTTTGCATAAATACCATGTTTCTCCGAAAATAAGACCTAGCAGAGGTTTTGCTGAATTGCTAAATATAAGGCCTCCCACCAAAAGTAAGACCTAATAAAGTTTTTTTTTTTACTCGTAACAGTCATCGACAGCAGGTTGAAAGTGGCCGTTGGCTTTTTGAAAGTACAGCCACTGATTGGTCAGCAGACAACATGCCACACGGCATGATTTACATAAGACTATGGCTTGGAATCACAGATTTGCATAATGTTATGGCTGGTGATCACTAATTGGTCGGCCGGGAATCACGCCACATCATATTTGCATAGTGTTATGGTTCAGTAAGCAGTAATTGGTCATCGAGCCCGATGTAGACGCTATAAAAAGGTTAAGTTGAAGCAAGAGTGGGAAGTCCACTCCAACGGAACTTTGTAAGTTCACTTCGGTTTTATTTAAGTTCAGTTCAACATGACCGGATATACGTCACTCTCGTCTAAGTTCGACTTGGGAATTTTTTTGTTCAATAGTAAATGTGAATTCTTCATGGAAAAATAAGACATCCCCTGAAAATAAGACCTAGTGCATCTTTCAGAGCAAAAATTAATATAAGATAGTGTTTTATTTTCGGGGAAACACGGAAGGTACTGCCAAACATGCTTGCACAAAATCGAGCATTGTCTTTCAGTTTTGGAAATGATGTATCAGGCAGTTCTTTGTAGAATGTGAGGAGATTAGAATTTTTAAACTGTGATTTCAATTCATCACTGCACTGGATGTTTATCAACTCAAGTTGGACATCTGGAGGGGTATCTTCCACTTTCACATCAAATGGAGTTGAAAAAAGTTGCAGGTAGATCTTGTATTTCTGGAATTCACCAAACCTCTCATTGAATGATGTAAGGAGGGTGTTAACTTGGTCAGAGTAATCCATCTTCATATGTGGGTATTTCTCTTTCATGGCCTTGCAATGTGGAAAGTGTGTAAAGTTCTCTGATTGCATGTGAGACTTGAAAAGTGATAGTTTGGTCATAAATGCATTGATGTTACTTGTCAACTGAGAAACAAGTTGCATCTTTCCCTGCAATCTCAAATTAAGGTCGTTTAGATAAGCAGTAATGTCAGCAAGGAAAGCTAAATCACACTGCCATCTTTGTCCCTCCAAATTCCTTGTAGTGTTCCCCCGTTCTTTGAGGAAAGTGATAATAGGCCCCAATAGCTCCACAAATCTCTTGAGGACTGTTGCCTTGCTCAGCCAACGAACTTCAGTATACGTGGGCAGGTCAGCATAATCAGCATCTATTTCTTCAAGAAATGATGTGAAGAGTCGATGGTTGAGTCCATGACGGCGGATTAAGTTCACAGTATCATAGACATCTTTCAGCAGACGTTCAAATCCCAGCTTCTTTGCACAAAGTTGCTGTTGGTGAATTATGCAATGATACTGGACTAACTCCTTTTGCCTGTCCCCAAGGTGGTTTTTCAGCAAGGTGACCATGCCATTCTCACATCCAACCATAGATGGTGCTCCATCAGTGGCAATGCTGGATAGCTTGTCAAAGTCCAGTGCTGATTTGTTGCAAACGCTCAATAAACCAGTAAGTAAGTCAGCACCAGTTGTATGTCCGGAAAGTGATGCCATGCCAAGAAATTCTTCATTCACAATAAAATCTAGTGAAACACTTCTAATAAACACAATCACTTGTGCTGTTGATGATATGTCAGTGGATTCGTCCACAGCCAAAGAAAAATAAGCACAGTTTGCAACTAAAATATTAAGTTGGCCAGAAATGTCTGATGCAATTTGCGAGATTGTTTGAAAACACTGTCTTCTCAGGACACATCTCACTTGCGATGATAAGACACTTTTTTATCATATCGCCATCTGTGAAAGGTTTCCCATTCTTGGCTATTAAAGCAGATATTTCTAGGCTGGCTTCAACAGCCGCATCCAATTCTCCNAAAATATTCGATATCTAAAGCAGAAAGTGTTAGCTAAAAATAGACTTATTTATAGAACAATCCCCCATTTCTCACCTCAGGGAAAGTCATAAAACAGTTGGGTGCTAATGACTTTGTGAAAGGGAAAAAGTTCTAAACTTAGAAACTTCGAAAGAAGGGATTTGGCCTGTACCGTCCGCGGGCTGCATAAACATTGATAGGGGGCCGTATGTGGCCCGCGGGCCGCAGGTTGTGCACCCCTGCCTTAAACATTGCTAAATTAGAGGCCAAAGAGGCAATATTTAATTTAAAGTGTCTTTCACAGAACAAAAACTTGGTAAACTCAAGTATGTTTAGGTTATATGTTTCTTTTGTTTTATATATTTCTAAATCTAAAGCTGACATCAGTATTGTGAAGTTGGAGTTGCTGGAGTCTGATATTTTTAGGTAGAGTTGATAAAATTCTTTTGATTGGTGACTCTGACCTCAAAATTTACTATTGGTAAAATGTGAAGTAAGAAAAATACTTTTTAATTAATTAGTATCTAAAGAAATTTCTTAGAAAATGGACACTTTGATAAATTATATATCAAAATGATATTATTTTGATATATAATTTATATATCAAAATAATATTTGAGGTGTAATTTCTTATTTACAAAAACATATTAACCCATAAAGGCCATTTCATAGCAAAACGTTATGTGTATCTCATTGCAACCTGCTCTATACTTTCAGAAAATAGCTTTTATTAATTTAAGGCACACCAGTAGGCAAGTAGATAAAATCACTGACCGCTTGCAGTAGTAGTGTGATCATGCTTGGAAAATAAATGCATTTTGAAGTACAGTGGGTGAATGGTTAACGAACATAATCCATTCCAAGACTTTGTTTGCTATCCAAATTGTTCATTAGCCGATTATTGATTTACCATAGGTTTCTATGGGAATTTGATTAATTCCTTCTGGAGACCCCAAAAAAATAAAAAATATATACTTTCTTACTACGTTTATTCATATGTAATAATAAAAATACAGTAGAGCCTCGATTAACCGACACCTCAGTTACCGACCGTCCTAGTCGGCAAATTACAAATGTCCGCTAGTGATGAGGCGCTACAATATTTGGCTATGTCTTGGCTACTTTAATATTATTTTTACGTGTTTTAGCTGGCAACACTCATTCGACCATGAAAGGGAGCCAGTATTTAAACAAGGCTTAATTTTCTAATTTTTAACAATACAATAGCGACAATTATTATTTAAAAAAATTTTTGTTAGGCTTAACATCGATGAAAATTCAACGCGAAATAGATTAATAGCGATATACTAATATCTAATTACATGAGATATAATAATATACTACACTAATAATGGATTTTTTCATACTTTTTGGTTATCTGACTTTTCAATTATCCGACCAACCCCAGTCCCCAATTGGGTTGGATAATCGAGGCTCTACTGTACATATATACACGGTCTTGCATTTTATTAGTCATGTTTTTTCCGTTTGTGGAGGTTAAAAAATCTGTCCAGTGTCGATTGCTTTTCTGTCTTCTTCATGATTTTTCAGAAGTAATTAATAGCATTGTAATTGTAGAGATCCCTGGGCCTATTAACCACAACCTGGTTTGGGTGACATTTTAAGACCATTGTTCTGACATCCACTTTTTCAAAAGATCTTTAATAGCAGATATCGGCATAAATCTAGCCATGTTTAAGGTTATATGACAGAAGAAAACGTAAAAGAATTGTTTCTGTCAGAAATATAAAAGGCTGGAATTACAAGGCAGAGTTTCAAAGTTTGGGGGAACACTATCCGATCAGTATATACTGGGTAGAACATTGATGTCGACGTCTGCACTCCGAAAAGTTTCGAATTGTTTCCTGAAGACAAAGGAAGACCAATCGGTATTTGTTATTTTACGTCTCTTCTTGTTTGTTCAGAGAAGTGTTTGTTATCCGAACATGTGTTTGTTGTCTGATCATAAAAATCTTTCACAAAAGTGTTCATTATCTGATTTGTTCATTAACCAATCACCCACTGTAATAAGCTTATCTTTACCAAAGATAACCTCCCAAGAAAAAATTTAATTTTCATTTCAGGTGCAAGAGAAAAACAATGAAAAAAGTAAAATTAAGATCAGAATCTAACTGCAACAAACTAAAAGATGAAGAAAAAACTACAAAATGTAATTAATAGGATTGTTTCACTTAGTTATTTTTCACTGGTTCTTGGGGCACGATTGCACTTGTCAGTTCAAGATGATTGATTTTTTTCCCCCAAATTTCATATCTTAAAATTTTACTGTATACTTCAGTTTAGTCAACCATCGGTAGGAAATTAAACAATTCTGTTGTAGCCAGAGTGGGAGAAACTTTTACAGACCAATTTATTACATCATTCATCAAATCATTATTTTTTTGCATTTATTGTATTTAATTTTTTTTCTTGAAAATAATTAAATTTAAATCAACTTTTCATTATTAACTAATAAAAGTAGAATTCTTTTGGCTATTAATATGTAGTATGTTTCTTTATGTACTCAAAAGTTTTTCTGAGGTAAATTTGTTATATTTATTTTTTGATTCTTGTCATCAATTTTAGCTCGACTTTTTATACAGACATTTTAGATTAAAATATTCAAGTACCAGTGGTGTCTTTCTTATAAAAGGAGTCACAGTGTGACATTTTAAAAAAACACTAAGGTTGGAGTCAGAGTTGTACATTACAAATTTGCTGGAGGCTGAGTCAGGCTTTTTGTTTACCAACTTCACCACACTGGCTGACATATATACTTATTAAGGATATCAGAACAATTCATTAATCTAGACATTTTTAGCCTTTACTAGGTCATCCTCAGCTACCAAAAAATATAATACATTTGAATCCTAGAATAGAATAACATGAATAGATTTTTAAAATTAACCAGTCATAAAGCATAATTTATCAGTTGTTATGATACACCATTAAAATGATTAATAAAATGTAACATTAACTGTTTTTTAGTGTTATTTGGCTATATATTAATTGAAAGAGTTTCAGTTTGTTTGACTTAGTTAACTTTTAGAATTAATTTCTGTTTTTGTTTTATTACTACTTCAGGATGAGACCAAAACATGTTTCTAACTGTCCAATTCATTACTTTATGCTGATTTAAGACTTTCTCAACAAATCTATCAAATAAAAGAAGAATGAATTTGAACATAACAACTATTGGTAGGTTAAAAGTTTTATAACAGCCAATGAGATTGCTATGTGACAGGTCTATAGTATTTTTACTGTTAATCTGAAATTCTGCCAGTTGAAGTTAGTTGGCCTTTGGAATGATAAATTGCCACACTGGGACCCAGATACAAAATTGAAAGAAGCCATTGGGGGAGAGGAGCCTCACGATACCATAGAACAGATAGACACAAATCACCTACAAACAGCCTGGAAAACATTTGTTGTACTGATGATTGTGGTGTAAAATGCTAAATTTTAAATAAGCTCAATGTATTTTAATTGAATAAAACTGTTGATTTTTTGACAGGTTTATGCTAGTCTTGAAAATGGACAGCGCATGTATTTTACAATGGAAAATGTACATGCAAGAGCATTATCGCCACCAAAAACAATGTTAACTGCATTCTTCTCATTGTGCACGGATGATTTGTTTGCAAAAACGCTACTTTACTCAGAAGTGCCAAAATACTACACATGGAATGCATCAGCGAAAAAGTTTCAACGTCGTAAACAGGGGAAACCAGTTGAAGGACATCCGAATTTATATTCGTCCGACATGTTAGGCCGTCTTTATGCAGTTCATCCAAACAATCAAGAATGTTTTTACTTGCGATTACTGTTACTCAACGTACGTGGACCAAAATCCTTCCAAGAACTGAGAAGAGTGAATGGTGAAGTATGTGCGACCTATCGAGAAGCTTGCCAAGAATTAAATCTTCTTGAAAACGATGCACAGTGGGACACAACACTCGCTGATGCATCGAATACTGCTCAACCACAGCAAATATGCACGTTATTTGCGATAATATTGACGACGTGTTTCCCATCCAATCCGAAAGATCTTTGGGAAAAATACAAAGATTACATGAGTGAAGACATCCTACGTCGTTTGCAAGCAACGAATCAGAATCCAGACATGCAATTCACACCACACGTGTATAATGAGGCGTTTGTTTCGATCGAGGAT
The DNA here is from genome assembly GCF_000671375.1 of Centruroides sculpturatus. NCBI lineage: Eukaryota > Metazoa > Arthropoda > Arachnida > Scorpiones > Buthidae > Centruroides > Centruroides sculpturatus. Next base: position 83,153 of record NW_019384835.1, read on the forward strand.
ATATGTTTGACAATCGTTAACAAAGGATTGGGGCAGTTGGGAATGTGTGCACCGAATCCATCTGCAAATGACGCATATGATCGTGATTTGCAACGTGAAACACACTTCAATGTCGATGATTTGGGTACATTTCTTGAAACGAATCTTCCAAAATTGGTTTCAGAACAACGCATTGTATATGACACAATAATGCAAGCAATTACAAATCAAAGGGGTGAATTGTACTTCATAGATGCATCCGGAGGTACAGGCAAAACTTTTCTCATTTCACTAATTTTGGCAACCGTTCGATCACGGAATAAAATTGCACTGGCAATTGCATCATATGGAATTGCGGCAACACTTTTGGATGGTGGTCGAACAGCGCATTCAGCACTGAAATTGCCATTGAATTTGCAAACCACTGAGACGCCAACATGCAATATCACCAAAAATTCCGGAATGGGCAAAGTTCTCCAAACATGTAAACTTATCATATGGGACGAATGCACAATGGCTCACAAAAAAGCATTGGAAGCGCTTGATCGTACACTGAAAGATTTGAGGGGAAATGAACAGCCCTTCAGTGGAGCACTCATTTTATTGTCTGGTGATTTTCGACAAACTCTGCCAGTTAACCACGTTTAACACCTGCTGATGAACTTAATGCATGTCTGAAATCATCAGTTCTATGGTGACATGTAAAGAAATTGACTTTGAAAACCAATATGCGTGTTGAATTACAAAATGATGTATCCGCTGAACGTTTCACAAAACAATTGCTGGATATTGGGAATGGGAAGATGGCAATAGACAGATCTACACAATGTATCACATTGCCAACAAATTTTTGTAAGATGACATCAACCAAAGGTGAATTGATTCAAAAGGTTTTCCCAAATATCGTGCGGAATTACAAAAATCATCAGTGGCTCAGTGCACGTGCTATATTAGCAGCTAAGAACAAAGATGTCAATGACATCAATTTCAGCATTCAAAACAGAATACCAGGCTAAGCAACAACGTATAAGTCCATCGATACTGTTATGAATCAAGACGAAGTTGTCAGTTACCCAACGGAATTCTTGAATTCACTAGATTTGCAAGAAATGCCACCACACATTTTAACATTGAAAACTGGCATGCCTATCATTCTTCTCCGTAACATCAATCCACCACGATTTTGCAACGGTACAAGACTTTTGGTGATAAAGATGATGATCAAAGCTACAATTTTGAATGGGAAATTCAAGGGGGAAAATGTACTGTTGCCACGTGTTCCAATGATCCCAACAGATATGCCATTCGAATTCAAACGTTTGCAGTTTGAATTCTTTCAAACTGCAAACGTTTGAAAGAATTCAAATAATGTGGTACTTATTAAAGCGGATAAGTCTAAAGGATCTTATTAAACGGGACTCCTACAACAAAAAATTGCAGGATTACATCGGAAGCACCAAATGTCAGCATGTTCCCGACAAGTTTTTAGAATCGCTACAAAAAATTATTTCAATCCTAGGAATTTTAAACATGCGGCATTTCGTGCATGGATCAAGCGTGCATACGCACATTGTACCAGTGTTTATGATACATATAAGGAATTAAATTACATTCGTACAACAGCTTTGCAGCATGGTTATCGGACAAGAGAAATTGAAGGGCTTATTAATAAGTTTCAGAAACCAACAAAACAACAACTTCTGAATAAGAATGAAAAAAGAAAAGTAGTCCTTAATTATTTTCCTTTCTTGCACACATTGATGAAAAAAGTGGCCAACAACAATAAAATAAGAATGCTATATCGGCATAATCCTACGATATATAGATTATTAAGAAACGACAAGAAAAAAAGAAAACCAGAATACTAGAACGGGAGTGTATGCTATACCGTTAAGGGATCGTCGATTTAACTCTGATCTATTATACGTTGGTGCAACTATGCGACATTTAATGCAGAGAATTAAAGAACATAAATACTCAATCACTAAGAGCTTGGATAGCACTGTACTTGCGGCTTTCGCTAAACAACAGGAAGTCAACGTGCATTGGGACAAGGCCTCTATCATCAGGGCCACGAACAACAAGCAGGCCCTGAAGTATCTTGAGAAGCTGGAAATATACAAAGCCCACATTAACACGGGCTGTATTAACCACAGGGATGCGGATGGTTTATCCACCGCATGGAAATCATTTTACCATATCACATAATGGTAATCTTCTAATAGGCATTATTGCGGCAAAAAATTTGATTATGTTTATTTTTATTTTATTTTATAACAACTGAACTTCCTATCAAATACTGGAGGTAATATACTTCCTTCTACCTGTATAAAAACCTTCCAAATCTCCAGTGATACTCGTTTAAGCAAACGTTTTTGACCCTACCAGGGTCTTCATCAGGCCACCATTATAAAAATTCAAACAGTGTGAAATCGAACAGGAACCAAATAGATGCGATTCAAATCTTCGAACGTCAACGTTAATATCAAAAATAGAACACCACGCTCTTGTAGTGATGTCGTCAAAGCACGCGCAACTTGCGCTTGCAATAAAACCACATTACACCTAATTATGTGTGGGGTGTTCCTTCATAGCAAAACTTCCATGCACTAGAGATGTTGACTGCGTCTCTGGAGTTAATACATGTATTGTTTAATCCCGCTTTATAAATTTCTAAGGTCTCCATAATTCTTAGTTGGTCAGTACGGTGTGATAGCCTAACTAGACTGGCATTCTGCAGATCCACCGTAATTCCAGGTTCCGTGGCTACTGTTGAAAGGGTGGTGGAGTGTTTATTGTTATCAATATCATACTTATGCTCCTTAAGACGTTTGCGAAGGGAGCGTTTGGTTGAGCCCACATATACTAACTTATTATTAAATCTGTCATCCCAAAGGGGTATAGAATACACCCCCGGTGCGTCTTTCAAGTCAATCCCATCTTTCCCGTTTTGGAGTAAGCTGTAAATGGATCTTGGCCTACTGTACGTTATTTTGTTATTAGTGCGGGAAGAGATTTCTCTGTATAATGTGTCAAGCTGGTGGTTGTACTCTACTATTTTTCTTTTACGGTTGCCGTTAAGCGGAAGTACTGGGATATCAGGAGTATTGCGCGTGTTCTTCCGCATATATGCCTGTGCATTATTATATACCAAGTTCTTACTGTATCCATGCCGTGTGGCTGTTTCCTGGATATGCTCCAGCTCAGCTATGGTATCTTCCCATTCAGAATGGTGGGTGAAGGCTCTCTTAGTCAATGTCCAAAATGCTGCTATCTTATATTAATACGAGTAAGGATCCTCCGAGTTAGCTGGGATGAACATTGGTACATAGCACTTTTTGTAAAAAACTTTGAACGAAATCCCATTACTTATTAATTGAATATCCACATCAAGAAAGTGTGCGGCCCTATTGCTTTTTTGGTCAAGCTTAATGTTTAGGCCATACGGGTTGTTGTTCATTTTACTTATGAAATGGTTGACGTTAGGCTCTGTTCTCCATATGATAATGACATTATCAACATATCTCCTGTACAGGAGTATGTTAGAATCGTAAAGAGGTATGATTTGTTGCTCCAGTTTCCTTATAACCAGCTCACATAGATCCCCCGAAAGAGGGCTCCCATTGGGACACCCCGTTTTTGGAGGTACGTTTTGTCGTTAAAACGGAAGAAGGATGAGTAACACAATATGTGCGCTAGTTCTAAAATGTGTTTTCGATGAGCCAAGGTGCCTGGGTATGTGAGCAATAAATCCCTTAACTCGCAGAAGCACGGTTGGATATTAATGGAGGACAGAACTTCCGCTTGACAGCAACCGTAAAAGAAAAATAGTAGAGTACAACCACCAGCTTGACACATTATACAGAGAAATCTCTTCCCACACTAATAACAAAATAACGTACAGTAGGCCAAGATCCATTTACAGCTTACTCCAAAACGGGAAAGATGGGATTGACTTGAAAGACGCACCGGGGGTGTATTCTATACCCCTTTGGGATGACAGATTTAATAATAAGTTAGTATATGTGGGCTCAACCAAACGCTCCCTTCGCAAACGTCTTAAGGAGCATAAGTATGATATTGATAACAATAAACACTCCACCACCCTTTCAACAGTAGCCACGGAACCTGGAATTACGGTGGATCTGCAGAATGCCAGTCTAGTTAGGCTATCACACCGTACTGACCAACTAAGAATTATGGAGACCTTAGAAATTTATAAAGCGGGATTAAACAATACATGTATTAACTCCAGAGACGCAGTCAACATCTCTAGTGCATGGAAGTTTTGCTATGAAGGAACACCCCACACATAATTAGGTGTAATGTGGTTTTATTGCAAGCGCAAGTTGCGCGTGCTTTGACGACATCGCTACAAGAGCATGGTGTTCTATTTTTGATATTAACGTTGACATTCGAAGATTTGAATCGCATCTATTTGGTTCCTGTTCGATTTCACACTGTTTGAATTTTTATAATGGTGGCCTGATGAAGACCCTGGTAGGGTCGAAAACGTTTGCTTAAACGAGTATCATTGGAGATTTGGAAGGTTTTTATACAGGTAGAAGGAAGTATTTTATTTTATTCCTATACGAAGCATATGTGCAATTTATGTACGTTTTTACCATGCGACTGCGTTTTACGTTGGAATTTGAGTTTTTAAAAGCTTGTATTCTATTTTTAGCATTCTTTTAGTTTGAAATAGTTTAACTGATGAAGGCTGTTTAAAACAGTCGAAAACGTTATTATTCTTATTAAATATTGCTGGGATTAATAAGGTGTTGTGTTTGTTAGTTCTGTAATACGTTTTTTAAACGCAAAGAATGTTAAGCCAGTTGAAATTCATCATCAACTTGTAGAGATTTATAGTGAAAGTGTAATGAGTGATGGAATGATGAGAAAGTGGGTTCGACAGTTCAATGCTGGACGCACCAATGTTCATGACGAAGTACAGAATGGCCGGCCTTCTGTTGTCAATGATGGTTTGGTTGCAAAAGTGAATGAGAAAATTCTTGAAAACAGATGGTTCACAATAAGATTGCTTTGTGAAGAGTTTCCACAAATTTCAAAAACTGTTTTGCACGAGATTGTCACAAATTGCTTAAATTCTCGCAAATCGTGTTCTCGTTGGGTTCCCAAAATGCTTACGGATGTCCACAAAACAAAGTGACTTGGAAGTGCTTTGACATTTCTTACCCGATACAGTGAAGAGGGTAATTATTTCCTAAACAAAATTGTTACCGGTGATGAAACTTGGGTTTGTCATGTCACTTCAGAATCAAAACAACAGTCAATGGAGTAGAGGCACTCGTGGTCCCCCACAAGACAAATTCAAAACAACGTTGTCAGAACGAAAAATCATGTGCACTGTGCATTCTGCTTGTTGAGTTCCTTCCCAGAGGTGAAACCATCAATGTGGAACGATACTGTGAAACATTGCAAAAACTTTGCTGTGCAGTTCAAAACAAACTCAAAACCTTATTCAACAGTTTGGTTGGGAGCAGTTCGATCACCTGCTGTACAGACAGCCCCGACCTCGCACCTGCAGACAACCATTTGTTCTTGAACTTGAAACGTGATTTTGGAAGGAGGCGCATTGCCAGCGATGAACACACAACAACTAATGTTCAGCAGTGGCTGTTTCACTGGCGCCATCTTTCTTTGAAGAGGGTATAGACAAGTTGGTTTCCCAATATGACAAATGTCTGAACAATGGTGGTAACTATGTAGAAAAATAGTTTTCGACATTTTCTTTCGTGTAAAAATAATTTTATTTTGAAAAAAGATTTTTTATGCAAGTTTTTCCAAAACGGTACTTACTTTCCGGACATGCCTTGTGTAATGATTTCATCTGATTTTGATCTAAGCAGTTGCATTATGCAAATATTATTTATTTATGTTCTTTCTGATGTGGGTTAATTTAGCATCTCATTCTTACTGTTGTTAAGTTCTGACAATGGATTAATAATCCAAAAGTGCTTTGCTTTCTAAAAAGTTTATAGTCTGAGAAAAGCAGATTAAGTTGTATTTAGATTTGAAGAGCTTTATTAAAAGTGTATTGTTTTGATTTTATTCCTATATTTTTAGTTTTCAGAGATGGCTGGAGTCCCTATATTTATGATTGGCAGGATTCATTTTATCTCCCTAAGACCTTGTCTTAAAGTAATACATAATTAAACTGATGAAGAATAGATACAAAAAAAAAAAAATACTTGTTTATATAATATAATGTGGAAGTAAATACTGATTGTTTCTAATGATATAAATTATTATGTACATTGCTTAGAAGAAAGTAAGTTTGTCTAATAACTTGAAGATCAATACACCACTAACATGCTATTTTCACATGATTTATAAATTTTTAAATGATTTGAATATTTTTGTCAAGTGATATCTGATAATTTATTATTTGCTTGAAAGAGTAAATATCATTTACAATATTATATATTCATCATTCCTTCAAATACAGTAGAACCTCAATTATCCAGACTAATTGGGGATGAAAGTAGTCTGGATAAGGAAAAATTTGGATAATCGAAACAAATACTTTAATTTGTCTTTTAATGATAATATAGCTTGTTTTCTTTTCGATGACATATCGGTAATATTAAAAATAAATACTGTATTTAAATCATGATCAAATTTTCAAGAAACAAATGTTTGTATTGAGTTTGGACTACTACTGACCAGCGCTAACAGACTCCACGTTTCTTTATGCAGTGCTCGAGAAGCGCTTTACAGTGAACACACTGAAACTGGTTTCTAATTGGCCAACACTGCTTGTGACATCATTTCGCTACACTCTCACTGCATAAAGAAACGCGGGGAGACTACCTATTGTTTAAAAGGCTCTCTGGTGGCGCAAGAAGACAGATTTTATAAAATAAAAAGCAGTTGAAACTGCATTTTTATGAATAAAAATTTGACAAACTATTTATCATTTTATGATGAGTAAAATTTTTTCGTCGCATATGCGGCTTTTAAGTAATGCATAAACCTTCGAGGTGCAAGGCCCTTCGGATCGCGAGGCATATGTGGTGGCTCGCGTCGCCCATGCCTTATGCCGCCCTTGGTCATAGAAATGATGTAATTTGAATATAAATTATTTATAAATAAGTATGTCAAGTTATTTTTATTACAACGTAAAATATATTTAAGAGTTTACAACCACTGTGCTGGGCGAGACGTTGAAACAAAAAAGTTATGCATTCCATCACGTACATAAACAGTGTCATAATTTGCCAGGTGCAAATCAGCAAATTCGTAAAATTTTTGTTTATTTTGAGCAATCCGGATAATTGAGGTTCTACTGTATTTCCATAAAATAGTTCTGAAAATAACATTATTTATTTTCATTTCTTTGTGTGTATGTAAATATATAAATTTTTTTAAAACAATATAATGAATTATTACTAATATTAGAGATAGCAATTATTTAATTATAAGCTCAGTAGTGTAGTGGTTGCACCTCGTTAAGTCGAGAGCCCAGGTTCAAATCCTGGCTGAGTTTTGAAAATGTTCCAGTATTGCTATCTCTAAAGAATAAAAAAGTTTTTTAATTATAAAAATTAATAAAATTCTATTAAAACAATAATAAATTTATAAGAATTTTCAGAACTAATTAAGAAAATTATCTAAGATAAAAAGAATGTTCATTATAACAGCAACTAATACTTCAAAAACTGTATAAATAAGTAGCTTAGTGTACTTTTCTGTGGCAATGTAGTTCACATCAGAAGTCAAGACCAAGTATGCCAAAAAAACCTGAAAGTGTTGGCTGACACAAATCATCCAAGATTTTCTCCAATTAGCCAAACATGTGACATTTTTGTGTGTACCAAGATTAACAATAGTCTGGTAACCAAGTTACTGTCACACTTCAGCCTCAGTTTACACTACAAGCTTACAAATTGGGAGTGCACTGTATTTTAATCACCTAACAGTCAGAACATTTCTCTTTTGAATCCTTAAACAATAACTTACCCTTGCAATCAAAGTGTACCCTTGGATAAAATGTACTTTTTGACTACCTGAACTCACTGCCCCAAGTGGTCTGAATTGAGTTTGATGGACAAATTCCATGAATTTCTCTTTCTGCAAGAGATTAATAGGAAAATTCAATGAATTATATTTTTGTCCTTGAATTTGTACAAACTTTCTTGAGAGACACAAAGACAACCATAACAAATTCTAGTAAATAATAAAAATTGCTCAGAATATAATAATTGGTTGAACCAAAAGTTCATTCAGTTTTTAGAAAGAAATAAAATATACTATTCTGAAATAAAAATTTTTAATCCATTATATATTCACCCTTCTGTTTGATAACCTTACACCACTGACGGATAGTTTCATAATTCCATCTGTGTAAACTTGGATGGGTTTCTGATTGAAGAAATTATCAATGTGATTTTTGATACCTTCTAAGGATTCAAATTCTATGCCATTTAAATTATTCTGCAATGAATGAAAAAGATGTTAATCTGAGGGAGTAATATCTGGAGAATATGCAGGGTGACTCAAAACATCCCAGTTAAAGTCTAGAAGTTTTTGGCAGATGTTAAATGGTATGTGTGGTCTTGCATTATCATGATGGAATACCACTCCCTGTTGACTTGCAAGTTACAGACGTTTTTGATGCACTACAGCCTTTAGTTCATCCAGTTGGAGACAATATTTATTGGAATTAATTGTTTGATTGTTGGGTAAAAGCTCTTAATAAAGAACCCCTTTAGTCCCACCAAACTGAAATCATTACTTTTATGGGATGCAAACCAGCTTTAGATTGCGGCACTGGAGGATCACTTGGCTTACTCCAAGATCTCTTGTGTTGAATATTGTTGTAAACAGTCCATTTTTCATCACTTGTTATTAATTGCTTTACAAAGGGATCGTCTTCATTGCATTTTAAAAGTGAATCACATACAGAAACATAAGGTTTCATTCACTTAATTGATGGGGAACCCAAACATCATAACAGGAAGTGTATCCAAGGTTAGCCAAATGTCTGACAACAGATGTTTGGGATATTTTTAAGATGTCAGCTATCTCTCATGTTGTTTTATGCTGATCATTTTGAATTAAAGTCGTTACAGACTCCAAACACTCCTATGGTTGAAGGCCATCCTGACCAAGGTGCATCTTTGAGAGAAAAAACTCCCTCCCTGAAATTTGAAAATCATTTCTGGCATGTTTGATCAGTAACTACATTCTCCCTATATACAGCACGTATTTTTTTTTGAGTTTTTGTCACATTTTTTCCTTTTTGGAAATAATAAATCGAGATGTCGAAAATGCACCCTCTTATCTTCCATTTTAATGTTTTTTTCTTAAAAGATAACAAAATTTTAAAAAATAGTTGAAATTAAACTTACGTAATAAATATGCAAATATTCGTAATGTCAACCTAAACAAGTTAAAACTTGATAAGCATGACAGAGGCGCCACAGACGAGTGATTATGTAAATACTTGAACAAACTTTCGGTTCAATTCAATACATTATAATATAATGTAGTATTATTATTACACAATATATTACATAATAATTAACATATAACTCTACAGATAAAATTAAACAAAAATAATGCTTTAATGGAGGAATATAAATCAAAAGTGCTTCAATGCTTGTTATTTCTAGCTGGTGAGTTTTCCTATTAAAGCATTATTTTTAATTGAATGCATAATTCAAGCTTGGTTGTCTAAATGCATTACATTTGGTTTTATAATAATACATATTACAATAGAATATATTATTAAACTTAATAATTCTTCTAGTTTTATATTTTCTCCTTCGCTTACTTTTTAATACATGTTGTAAGTCTACTACACAACTGTTTCAGTTCTATTAATGTTTGTGAAACATTTATTTATTATTAAAAATCCATTCTGTTTAGTTAGAAAAAGTGAAAAAAACAAAAAGACCAAGCAGAAAATATCGAAGAAAACCAAGAAATTTATTGGAAGAATATAACAGAAGACAGAAGAATCATATATGGCTAGAAACTCATATATGGTTTGCAAAACGTTTCAAAATGATTGAAATATGGGGCTACAAATTGGCATATCAGTCAAATGATAAATGTGTAAAAGCTCTTTATAGATCAACTATCAATCATGCACTTTTACAGGTAATCTTTATGATGTTATTATGACTTATTAATATTTTTGAAAAGAATTTAAAATATATTTTATATTAAAGGATATTTCATATTATGGATGCATAGAATTATCAGGAAAAGAAGAAATTCTTCTACAGCAATTATCACAATTAACAAATCCTGATTTAGGTAAATTTTAGAAAATTTTACATATTTTTAAATCATATAGATTTTTTGGAAAACAATTTGAAAAAAAATGATTTTTCATCTTTATTTATAAATAGAATAACTATTTTATTTAGAAGAAATAATTATAAACAAACTATTTGAATATTTTTGTATTAATGCTCATCTTCAGAAAAACAATTAAAAATCAAATAATTATAGTTTTATTACTATGGAAATAGAATAATGAATCATTGTATGAAAACATAAGTATAAAATAAAAATTAAACATAAATATAGTAGATCCACTGATTGTAATTACAGATAATATTATCAGTCATTTAATGTTAGTCATAAAATCATGTTTTATTAATATAATGTATATTATTTTTCATTATATAATTTTTCATATTTGTGTGTGACAGTTTTCTATGAATTTATTAGTTCTCCCATGTAGCAATTTTGGAATTTTGGCACCCTATCATCTTTGTGCCCTCAGCATGTACCCCCTGTGCCCCTGCCTTTTCATTGCCCTGCTTGTAGCTGCCGACCACAGGAGAGGCAATCCTTGCACTTGCCACTACATAGAATTAGTCCAAGAACAAACCAATCAGTGATTGCTTTGTTCTTATGTTTTGTTCATTTTTGCACCTATTTTCTGTTAGGGCCACACAATGCTGTTTTTTATTTTTTACCCCTAAATTCCTTTCACATAGAGAGCAAGGGCATTGTCACTTTGACTCCACTGTATATCAAAAACAAAGTCTTGGGTCTCTATTTTTTTACATTTAATTAAATGGAACCTCATTACATTTTGGAATTCCTCATCACAATTAATGGAAAATGGCAAAGTATCATCAAAATAAGCCCATTAAATTTTGAGAACAAACTCAATTCTATAAGTCCATAGAAGACATGCTAGCAACCTTGGGACATCACTTGATACATTCATGTGATATCACTTTGTCATGTGTGCTTATGTTATGTATGACCTTGTATCTCGAAAACATGGACCCCCATTTTTTATATCATTTTTGGTTTTCTCATTGCAATGAATGGAAAACAGCAATGTTTTATCAACATAAATTGATCAAATTTTGAAATTGAATACAATATTATAAGTGGAGAATTACTCCATCTCAAATATACTAATAAAAAAAAACTGTAATCAAAGTTCAGTTATTGTTGATATCTCCAGTTAAATAGGCATTTATAGGATGTCTTTTAGTGGTATCAGCTTCAATGTGCAACTGATAGATAATCATTATCATGTCTAAAGCATCAGAATTGATGCTTTAGACATTATTTGTTTACAATATTATTTAAATTGCTAGGATTTCTTACTTCAACTATAGACTAGCAGTTGTTAAAGATTGTACTACAAAAATAGCAAACAAAACATTAGTAATTACAGTTAATAAATTTATACAGTAATACTTTTTTTTTAGCTGTTTTAATTTCTTTTAATGTTAGAATATCCTAAATTATTTAATTAAAATGTACATGTACTCTTTGCTTTACAGTAGTTTAACTTATGATATTTTGACTTTAGAATAGTGCAATAGCAATGCATATTCAATAGTCATCAATCTTTGAATTTTGATCTCTCCCTAGGCTAGCAATATTCAGTTTGACACTTTTTACCAATGCCATGTGATGGCAGTTTCTGTCGAGCTTTTAGTTGCCACCTTGCTGGGAATATCTTTGGATTTTGAACATATGTCTTCAGATTTAATAATTATTTCTTCAGGCTTGTGAATTATATTATATAATTTAAAAATCGAATTTTCAATCTCAGAAATTTTATATGGAATTTATATTAAAAACACATATTAATATCAGTTGATATTCAACTTAAAGTATGTTCATAGGAGCATAACCCTATTGTAAGTTTATGAAAATCAATTATAGTAATTAAAATAGCAAATACATAACAAATGTTATAATAATATATATATTATTTCCATATGATAAAATCTTAAAAAGTAGTAGTAGTCATTTTTTCCATATTCACTAAAATTCGAACTACTTTGCTTTATTGGAGAACTCAAAACAGTAATAAAAATATCACCACAAATTTCAGAATACTCATGAATTAGCATTCATTTGAAGCATTTAGAATTGTTTTAAATTTGAAAATTTTATTCTGCTGATTTCAAAGATTATTTTAAATGTATATCTCTAATGATGAGGCTTGAAAACACTGAGGACTTTGTAATATTATTAGCATTATTGTTTTTTTGAGTTCTCCACCAAAGCAGAGTATAACTTAATTTAAAAATTTGGAGATATGTCTTAGTTTTAATACATTTTGTTGATAGGATTAACATTTGGATCAAAACTTTATCTTAATGGGAGTCGTGAAGGAACAGTTTTTCTGTTTCATCAAAATTCTTATCCATATGGAATCATTGGACCAGTAAAATTTTTTTGGAAACCTCAAATTAACTTTAAATCAAGTACAGAAGAAATGAGATATATATGGTTGTGGGTTCACCCTTCTTGTATCAAAGAGCTGATTGATGAATTAATAAATTTGTTTAATTTGCAACAAAAAATTCAAAATAATATATCTGAAGCCACTTGTGACAGTAAACGAAAATTATATTTTGAAAGAATTAGTATCTATAGTAGTAATGATATTACTTTGACTATATTAAAAGATGTACTTGTTCGCCATCGTTTGGTAGGACCACAATCACAATCTGTGATTACTAATTCCTTACAACAGACTTTAATAGATCCAGATCCAGAAGTTTCCAATGAAACTTCTAACTGGTGGGAAAATTTTCCAAAATCAAAAGTATTTATGGATTTACAAAAGATACAACAGTTTACATGGAAAAAATTAAACAATTCTTCTGTTAAATTGTTACCTGGAACAATTATTGGTACTACTGTAAAAGATCCAAGAGTTTCGTTACCTTCAAAGAAAGTTCCGAGTCATCTAAATGGTAAGTTTATTTACAAGACATTCTCCCTTATCTTTCATTATATGTTTAAATCTTTATCTCTATAAATGAAATAACGTCAAGAAACTTTTTAACTTTTAATAAACTTAATGTTATGCAGTCCATGTAAATAAAACTGCAAATGCAGCATAGCACCTGTGCCCCATTCAGTTCTTATTCTGTAAAAATCATTTAAAAAAGTGAATTCAAAAAAGTTTGTCTATTCAGTAACCTAATATAGAAAATAAATAATGCATTCTTAAAAATATTTTTTTTGAAAAGGTTCAAACAAATAGTTTAGAATTGCATTTTAGCAAAATGACTGGGTCAGTCCTTGGCAAGTGCTCATAAACCAATGGTCCACAGGCCATACTTTGAGAATCATTAACTTAAGTATTTTTAGTTGCAGTATTTAAATTATGTATACATATTAGAAGTTTCATAAAACTAGTAAAAAAGAAAAGTGCCTAAAAATATTCCTTTGTACAATTCCCAATGTTATAATATTGGGAATTTTAAAACAAGGAATATTCTAAAAAAGGAAAATATTATATACTCACATATGACATCAAAATATCATAAACTCTACAGATTGGAGTTGCTGTATAATATTCACTTGAAACCCTTGTGTGACTCCAATATATTGTGTGCATAGAAACAGACTAATGTTTTCAATCCTTCCCTTTTCGGATCTTCCTCAAGTCCTTTGTTAAATATGCCATAAAAAGAATATACATTTGGAACTTGTTAATATGTTTGTTTTGGATTTATAATCTTCCAATAAAAATTGAACCCAGGGAAGATCCAAAAAGGGAAGGATCGAAAGTGTGTGTCTCTTTTTACACACATGATATATTGGAGTTACACAAGGGTTCTCAAGTGGATATTGTATGACATCAAATATAGGTTATGGAGTAAATATGTTTTTTGATGTTAAGTTTATTTATTTGACAAATTGAATATGTGCAAATACTTTCAACATTTCAAAATGTCATCCTCAAAGAATATACAAAATTTCAATATCAATTCCTTTTTTTTTTTTTTCTTGTTTTTTAATTTTTACATTGACCAAACATACAAATGCATTCTAAACATAAATGCATAGTAAGTGTTAGAATTTTAACCTTTGCAAAAAATTTTTGTTTTAATTTTGAAACAAATATGGAGGATATTCACAACATATACAAAATGTAGTTAAATAAAATAAATAAAATGGAAAAATGTATAACCAAAATAAATACAGTATAGTAATAAGTAAAATAACATAAAAAACAAAATAAGGCTAAAAATCTTGTTATCAAAAATAATAAAAACATAAATTTAATGCTGAAAGACAGTATATTTCCTCCATAACAAATATTCTGTATTTTTTTGTGAAATATTAGAATTTTTTGAAGAAGATTGTGAATTATTACTCTTATCATGTTGGTGAAATGTGTCCTATTTAGTTAATCGGTGTCTAGTGCTGTGCAAGGTAAAGGAATAGGTACAGAAAAGCTGTTATTTTATTTATGTGTTAGGTATACAAGGTGGACCATTTTAATCAATCCAGTGGAATAATTTGAAAAATGCACATCCTACAAAAAATCATTAAATCATAAATGGTGGTTTTCTTCCTCATTTGTTAAACATTTCACCATTATTATAAACAGAGTTATGGAAGCTTCACATTCTGGTATTGGAATATGAGGAAGTTTGCTATAATAGTTGTTAAATGCATAATTCTTTACAGTTATCAATGTTATAAAAAAATGTAACACGATTAACAGAAAACTCATTCTATCATCTAGTGAGAGAAAATAAAATAAATTAAACATATTGCCTGACATACTAAGCAAAAATTGCTGACATCATTAGGGAATGTGCTGTTTGGTTTAACTGGAGAAACATCACATGACATTGCTCTCAAGTTGATTCTTCCCTTAGACTGTAATCAGAAGTTATGGACATTTGAAGTTTTATGTGACTGCCACTTCATGTACATGTGAATTTCACTGAAAAAAGGAAGAAAATGCTAGTAAAGTTATTAGGAAACTATTATTATTTGGTAAAATCATTTTTTTTTTTTTTGTTCAAATAATGAACTGATTCAAAATTAGTGTCACAGCAGTTAATCTAGCAAGCTTATGATAAAGAGAAGACAATCTTCATTCTAACAAATAATAATAGCTTACTAACAACTTTTCTAGCATTTTTCTTCCTTTTTCAGTGAAATTTACAGGCATCCACAGTTTCATGTGTGCACAAAGTGATGGCTGCATAAAACTTCAAATATCTATAACTTTTGATTATTGTAGCTTTCAAAAAAAATGCTTTAGATAAAAGTTTGTTTATTTTTATGTGAAATCAGAATATGCAATAAAAAATTGGGGTTCCCATTTAAGAAAATGAAGTTGATCCCATTTTCACCAACTATAGTGCCATCTATGGTGAAACCAATAGCCCCATCCTGTGGCCCCTTTGAAGTCTAGCATTTACGATTTAATGATTTTTTTTATAGGATGCATAGCTTTTGAGTTATTCCATTGGATTGATTAAAATGGACGACTCTGTACATCTGTGTATAAGAATTTTTTTATGTGATGTGTTTAGTATGGCTGCTTTGTATAATGTGATGTATACACTCTTGTTAAAGTTTAATGTTTCCAAACTTTTGTACAGGGTATGTGATATGATGCCTGTGCAAAAAAGAACTACATGTGCAATAAGTACTACAGTAGACCCCCCTATAACGCTTAGATACGTTCCACGCTAACCGAAAATTACGTTGTAGGAACGATTAAATACATGAGCCAATCACAGCCCGATAGGTGGGAACTTTACGGACTAAGGCTGTTCGAAAGGTTTTCTTCTATAAAATTAACCGATTCTAGACTATTTCGACTCAACATTTCCAAAACACGTATAATTTTTTGGGAGTAATCCGTATAAACTATGCTATAAACAAAAAATTATAGGATTACTTACCGAGTGTGTACCGTTCGACTACGCCCGTTGTTCAAAGCTTGTCTTCGTCGCGGAACAGCACACGAAACGGCGGCCGCGATATCTGATAAATAATTTATCGCAGAAAGATAACTTGACCTTTGGAGACATCATTAATATAAATAATTTTTATGGCCGTTGAATAAGAAGTGTTTCTTTCACAAGAAATGTATAAAATTAGTGCTGTATTAGACTTACGGTACCTAATTTACATACTGTGCAGACGATAATAAACTCAACTTACTAGCCTAAAATCTCCGTAGCGTGTTGCCAGGCGGCAGAAAGCATATATATAATTATAATAAAGTTACAATAAATTAAGTTAATATATAATTATATATACAGTACCTAATTTATATATAATTAATATATAATTATATGTACAGTACCTAATTTATATATAATTTATATATAATACTAAACAGACGATAGCAAACTCAATTTAGCCGCTCCGTAGCGTGGCGCAGGGTCGGAGGAAAGTAGTTCGGCTGCTCATCCACTATTGGTCCAGACTCTATCAATCTTGTCGCGAAACGACGTTATAGGAGGTACGTTATACGAAAGTTGCTACAATTTTTTCGCTACGTTATAGGAATTGTCGTTATAGGAACGTACGTTATAGGGGGGTCGACTGTATATCCATTCTCCACAGACACTATTTTGTGGGCAAGTTCTGAGTCTCTACTATTTTACAATGTGTGTATTTTGTATGTTATGATTGTTTGGTACAACTGTCTATGATGCATATGATTTTGTTTTGTTTATCAACAAACATGACGTCTAGTAGTTGGTTGTGATGGATTATTTTGTCTGTGATTATGGCATATTTTGTGTGTGTTGTTTTCTGTGATCTTCTGAAGTATATATTCATAGTATAATTGGTGGGTGTAACTAGTTTGTCTGCAAGCTTTTGATATATTATATTTGTTATTTGGTTATGTTGCTGAAAGTAGTTTTGGTAAAAGCTTGAAACCTGGTGTGATGTGTTGTATAATCTTGTGCATGATATGACATATACCACAAGTGTCTGTGAATGTTATGTCTTTTAAAATGTTCTTCCTAAAGTTTCTTGTATGAAAATCATGAACTCTTCTGTCTTCCAAAGAGGCATTTTTGAATTAGCCAGAAGTTTGACACAACCTGGCTGAGATCATTTGGATGCTTACTATAGTGTTCCTCTTGGATCCAAAATTGCTATATTTTGTGTTTTTAATGTCTTTTGTATACTGTGAATCCAGGTCAGTGTTGTGAAGATTTAATGGCATGTGTTTTGTCTGTGTAAGTGTTATAATTTATGTAATTGTGATGTTTATTGATTTTTGTAGTAAATATTTTACTGCACCTGTATTTGTTTGTAGTGAAGATTTAAAATATCTGTGAGATCTATCCTTTCTCTTTACAAGGAAGAGTCGGCCTTGAGCTTAGGTTATTGTTCATCATGTTTGCTTTTGGTGGAGTTTTAGTTTTGTGCATGTCCAATGAATAAGCTAGGATGATATATGTGTTGATTGCTTCAAATATGTGTTTAATTGCTGATTTGTGCATGTTGTATGATTTTGGCCTGTTGGAAACCTAAATATTTGTAGACTTTAAAATTTTTCCTTTAACATAATGATAATTTTTTTGGAACAATAAGAAAATGGAAAGTTTTAAATAAAACTATTTTTATATATTAGATGATTGCTGTAATGAAGAAATTGTTCCCACACCTGAACTTGCATATTCACATATTTGGGATTCATCTATTCGTGATGAAGTATCTTTCAAGAAAATTCCTCAAGCAAAGTTAAATGAAATGAGATCAAATAATTCTTTGAGTAAATTTAACTTTTATTATAATATATTAGTAAAATATGTTTAGTAATTTATAAATAAAATTGTCATTTTTTTATTATTAGATTTTAATACTACTTTAGAAGAACTGAGTAATAAATCCAGAATTCCACTCCTCATAATTTTTCAAAGTGGAAATGAAAATGGTAAGTTTAAACTGGTAAAAATAAAATTATAGAGATGTTTTATAATTGTAAAATTATTATAAAATTAAATTATAAATTATATTAATATTAAATAAGATGTTAATCCATTGCAATGTATAATCTAGTTTCAAATCAGATTCACATTCATTATAGATTGTATTCTGCAATAAACTTCTCAACAGAAGGCACAGCTAAAGAACTTACTAACACTTCCAATTTCTAACTTCCTGTTGTTGCTAGTCAATATTGTTGGAATCAAGTGTGTGAGTACTTCTAGAAAAATGTTTATTCTGTTTTGAGATAACAGGATATTTCTGTAATGGCTTAATTGTTTATATGTTGTACTAAAGAGTACAATTAAATCACCACAGAAGAATATTGTTATAAAAAGCATGCCAGATATTTTCAAAGACCCATGCTTGAAAATATTAGATGCATCATTGACTGCTCATGATCTACTATATAAAGATCATAAGTTTTAAGGGCTAGGGCTGAAACCTATACCAACTACAAAGGACAAAATACAATTAATTATTTAATAGCTGTAATAATACTTAAAGCTCAGACAAAAAACTAGCATAAGTAAACTGGAACTATATATTAAACAGAACAATTAACACCTAAATGCTAATTCCAGCACTGAATGAACAAAAAATTTTAATGCTCAAATGGTACATCATTTAAATATTTAAAAATTTGGAACACAGCTGTATTCGATGGTTAGAAGTTTTCAAATGATAGAACTGTTTTTTTTTTTTGTGTGTTTCATACATTCCTGAGGAGGGGCTCTAAAAGATGGCCGAAAACGTTCGAGCATTAAAATTTTTTGTTCATTCAGTGCTGGAATTAGCATTTAGATGTTAATTGTTCTGTTTAATACTTATAGCTATTAGAAATTTTGGATTAGACAAAAAAAATTCTGGATTTTTGTATTTTCTAGAGCAAGGAGGCATAATCCTTGCAAGTAGAGGATTTAATATAATAGATTTATTATCTGTAAGAGGAATTAATTTGCTTATTCCTCATTCTATATGAGGAAAAAGAAACAGCTGCATGGAAGAGAAATATTACTATCTAGGAAAATGGCATAAGTTAAAAGTTATGTGGAAAGAATAGTTAGTCAGTTAAAAACATTTAAGATTCTTTCAACAAAATTGCCAATTTCTTTACTGAAGAGAGTGAGGGATACAAATGTATCAACTATTGATAATATATTGGTAGTTTGCTGTGCCCTTTCAAATTTCAGAAGTGCAGTAATTCAATAATAAGTATTTTTATAAATTAAAACAATATAAAATTCTTTGTATACTTTAAAATGTGAAAATGAAATAAGATAAGACATGACATTAAAAACAATGAGATGATCTTTTAATAAATATTTATTCTTGTAAATTGTGAAGTTATGTAAATTCTTTACTAATAATAATATATTAAATAATAAACACAGATTTGTTTATTATTTAAGACAATATTTACATATCCAATTACTTTTGGGACTTCTTTTTAAACCAATATAACTGAAGTGAAATTATTTTTTTACATTATAAACAGATTGATATCTGTTTATAATGTAAAAAACAGATTGATATCATTCCTGCTTTTTCACCTTTACAACTGTAACTGAATTTAATATTTTGAAATCAATGTTAAGGTTATTTGAACATAATTCTGGAACAATATATGACACAAAAAATGATAACAAAGTATTTTTGATGTCATTCCAATAAATGCTATTAAAATTTAATTTATCAATTGCTATTTTTTTCTTAGTATAAACAACAAAAAATCCATGTTGTAATCTAGAAATACCCATTTCACCCTGAATTGTATATAATAATAATAATAATAATGAGAAGTTTTCAAATGCAAATCTTTCTCCAAATAAAAGTCTTTTTCTATAACAACTTTCTTAATTACTCTATTTTTTATATTTGAGGGACATTTTACTTTAACTACTGCTGAAGGACAACAATTATACTTAAATACAGCATCAGACATTCCTATAAAGTAATGTGTTTCATCCAATATTAGTCCTGACTGAGAAATGGAAGGAGACTCATGCTTTGGTGCTTCTGGAGCAAAAAATGCATCTAAAGCTTTCTATTTTCTTTCCTCCATTTAACAGATTTGTAGTGTACTTCTCAGTTTAAATTTTCAAGAATTTCTGCTATAATTGTTTATGCTCTAGTTTTACATTTCACAATCTTACAAAATTTTGAAGATGTCAGTCTGTCGTCTTCTGTTCATGCCATAGTAAATTGATTGGTTTCTGGTTGCTTGGTCTAAATATCATCTTCTTTCACTACTAACAGTTATACTTAAAAATTTATTCTTGCAGCTTTCATGGTTTTGCTCTCTTTTGTATTTTGTTCATTAATTCTATTAATGTATTAGGCATATTTTCTTTATCAATTTCTAATTTACCTTCTGAGCAGGTATCAGTTTCAGAGTGATTTTAATACTAATACAGAGGTGAAACTAATGCATCTGGTATAGTTTTCTAAATAAAAAAGTGAATATAAAAGTACTATTAGCATATCTATAGTATAACATGTAACATAATTTAAATGAAAATTGTTAATGAATAAATTGATTTTAAACTTAATACAAATAACTTGTAAAAAAGTGAATTTCACTTAATATTATTCAAAATAAATACAGTACTTGTCTTTAATATGTTTAAGATAGTTTGTGTTTGATCAACATTATCAAAATTTTTATTTTCATCATTAGGATGTGTCACACTTTCATTTTGTTGGCAAATATTAATCATTTATATTTTTAGGTGAACACTATAGAACAAACACTAAAAATATTTATAAATAAATAAATATGCATTTGTTAAATATATATTGTTTAGAATATATTTTTTTAAATTTTATATGTAAACAACAACTTTTTTTTTTCTTTAGTTTATTCCAAATACATAATTGTAATATATGGTACATAATAAGGATGCACCGATTAATCGGTAATCGGCTGTATTGGCCACTTAGCCGATTAATCGGTATCGGCCATTTCCCCAATTAATCGGTTTTGATAATCGGCCAATTTTACATTTTGGTATTTTTGTTAGAATGTTATGTACAATGCTAGTAATAACACCTAATAAATTTCTGTTATATACTTATTATTTATTACATGACAAACTGAATATTAAAAAAATTTTACAATTCAAATTATTTCTTTCATTGATACATATTAGTATAATATAACGTATAATACTGTATAAAGTTTAAACTTTAAATTAAAAAGAGAGTATTGAATATGTTAAGAAGAGAAATTAAATTTTTATTTGTTTTATAAGTTTAAACTTTAAACATATAAAACAAATAAAAATTTAATATTCAAACTGTAAAACCCTTAAATTGTAATGCAAAAACATGAGAATTTCACCATTTTCAGGGCATAACCTATTTTTTGCCGGCTCATAAATGTTACCTCCAGTGCTGAAAATTTTTTCACTTTCAATGGAAGATGCTGGGGCACTTAAATATTTCATAGCTATTTTGCTCAAATTAGGAAAAAGTTCTTTTAAACTTTTCCACCACAAAAATAGGTCACTATGTCTTTGTTTAAAGGGTAAATATAAATATGTTTCTAATTCTTGATCGAAACGTTTGTTCGTCTCTTTCGTTTTTTTTTTTTTTTTTTTAAAAACATGCTATTCTTCATTCTTTTGTTTACCAGAAGCTAATTCATCAAATAAATCAGAAAAACTTAGAAATTCACCTCCATCTTGATCACCTCCAGAAGTAGAAGCTTCAGAATTTAATTCTTATTGAGATTTCCTCTACCATATTTTCTTTTTGAAATTTCATTTTGAATCTAATAAAAATGACAAGCATAAAGACTTGTTTTCTATATATGCTGAAAATCTTTTTTTTTTGGTGGATTTTCTAGTTCGTCTGTTGTGGTATTAATGCCACTAAAGGAACTACTGATCTTTGCTTTTGATAAGAATAATTTCAGAGTCTCTATTGTGGGAATTATTGAAGATGAAGTGGCTTCTCGTTTGCTGGCTTTCCACAGTAATTTCTTTGAATGGTTTTACAAGTAGAACAATTTTTTCAACGAGAGACCACTGATATGGGCTCAACGTAGGAATTTTATTATCTATAGCATATGTGACAAGGGCCTTTTGCTGTTCCAACATGTAGTATGTAGAATTCCAGCGAGTAGGAACATCTTGAATTAATTTGTGTTTCTGCAAACCTAACTTTTCTTGCAAATCTTCCAATTTGATTACAGCTACAGCAGAATGATTAAAATGTGTGACAATATTTCTATTAACTGTGATTATAGTTTTCACATCTTGTTTAGAAAATATGCATTCGTTTAGTGTCAGCTGCAGCGTATGTATAAAGCATGATAATGCTTCTAAGTTGCAATTCCTAATTCCAGCTACCAGATTTGCTGCAGAATCTCTTAGTACTAAGAATATCTTATCACTTGTCAACTTATACTGTTCAAGAACAATTTTTAACTGTTCACTGATTCGTGTAGCTGTGTGGGAACCTTCAAAGGAAACAATTTGCAAAACAGCTCTTTCCTGCTGAAAATCATCCTTCAACCAGTGGGCTGTTACACTTAAAAAAGGAGAATTGTTTGTAGTTGCTGTCCAAATATCAGCGGTTAAAGAAATATATTTTGTTTCTGTTAAACACAGAAACACTTCAGCTTTTTAATATACAATGTCGAAGTTTCCATGCATCAACAATTAAGTGTTGAGATTTATTTTAGAAACAAAGGAAGAGATTGTTGATTTTGCGAGGACATTCGATCGTCTCTCTTGTTTACCTGACCTGAGGGAGATGGAAATACCAGGTGTAGAAAAATGGGTTTTTTTCCACATTATAATTAACTCTATAATTAACTCCAGGATCTCACACTATTAATGCAATAAATTATTAACACTACTCGGCCGATAATGCATGGCCAATTAATCGGTAATCGGCCATTTTGCTTATCGGTGCATCCTTAGTACATAATACTTTTCTTTCTTTTTCAATAGCTTCCAATGAAAAAAAGAAGAGCACCTATGTCTCTCCTAATCTATATGACTTTAATCAATCATTGATAACATATTTAATGCATCATTGCAAGTTCCTAACAGTAAATCATAAAAATAGTTACACTTTATTTTACATTTATTCTTTATAACGTTACTTAAAAATATTCTATTTAACAAAAATGATAAAATACACTTACCCAGCCATGCAGGTACAATGAGTTGATAAAACAACTTTATCATCTTGAATCATTGTCCAAGATATATACCATTTTAGTTTGGCTTCTACTTCGGCAGATACTAGCCTTATCACTGAATTTTCTGAATTCTTGAAAAAACAAATATTTCTTTCCTTCCCAGATTTAGAATAATTAAACTATTTCAAACTTTTATAGGCTTTAAAATCTTTTGTATGAGTACACCTGGTACATAAGATAAATCCAAATGTCTCCAAAATTAATATGGATCCAATTTTTAACTATTTAAAACATTATTTCTAGTGTATTCATCTAATGGATCTGGAAATTCTAAATTTTTATATTTCAGTTTCTCTTGATACCTTAATTTTGTTTTAGTATCCAATGAATTAAAATAGTTTTCAGGCATAATTCACTTTTGTCATTTACTTACAACCAACCAGAAACACAAAATGAAAGTTCAAGTAAGTTTCATACAGAGCATGTGCATATTTTTGTTTATTCAAGCATACAGTCTATAATTTATCTTGAGGACAGGGCCTAAATCAAATGAATTGATTGATTGATATCAGATGATGATATATTTTTAATTCTGAATAGGACATTTTTAAAAATTGTTACTAATTTTGAAATAAATGAATTTATTTATTTTAAATTCTTGTATGACCTATTAATATTTTGGTTGTATTAGATAAAAGTTTAAAACAGTAGTGAAGCTTATTGTGACGATATATTCTAAAATATTAACTTGTAATATTAGAACTCTTGTTCCTAACAAGAGTTCTAATATTATAAGTTAAGCAATTTGGAAATTCAGAAAAATTTGAAACGTGTAAAGGTAGAGTAGTTCATTCATAAAACAAAACTACTTTTTATTTGTGCCGTATTATGATTTTAGGAGGTGAAATCAGCCCTTGAAAAAACTATTGATTCTTGTTTTTGTGGAATAACTGTTCATTGGTGAGAAATATCAAAAAAATTAAACAAAAGTTATATCTCTTTTATGTCTACAAAACTGCATATAGATAAGTATAAAGAAATTGATGTTTTTTTGAATTACCAATGCTATTATTCCTTAAAATTGATTTTTTGTACTTTATAAATTTTGTGTTGCAGTAGTTCACAAAAAGTTTTGTGAACTACTTTATTTACATACAGTGTTTCAGATTTTTCTGGATTTTCTGGATTTTTCTGGATTTTCATGTTGACTAATCTCTCTTGTAAATCAGTGAAATCCTACCTCTGAAGATTATTAATATAGAATTTCATTTATATAATACTTTGCTGAAATTTTACAGTAACAAGAAAAATCTTATGATTTTCTAAATAAATATCCATAAAATGAATTATATTTGTATACTTTTGGTAAAGCTTTGCTTTAGGTACTGAATTTTTTTTACAATTTTTTACATTGATATAAATTTCTACTTGCAATTGTATAAAATATGATGTTATATTTAAATATTCTCTCTGTNATGATTTTCTAAATAAATATCCATAAAATGAATTATATTTGTATACTTTTGGTAAAGCTTTGCTTTAGGTACTGAATTTTTTTTACAATTTTTTACATTGATATAAATTTCTACTTGCAATTGTATAAAATATGATGTTATATTTAAATATTCTCTCTGTCATAGTATGACATAACTCAAGCTTTAATTTTACAAATAGATTGTATTGAGTATTTAAGAAATTAGTTTGATTTATGATGGCTGGCTTAATACCAATTTCCAGAAACCAATTACGTCATAAAAGTAAATTCTATTTTGTGTGGTGTGATAAATCATCACTCTTAAGTATTTAGGTATTTTAAACAAAAAAACATATACAGTCAAACCCCATTAATACATAGTTGACTGGACTTAAAAATTGGCACTTTGTATTAATGAGGTTTGTATTAAGCAAACTTTACAAAAAGTCAAATCATACCATCAAGTTATCAATTTATGTTGTCATTGATTAGACAATATCTAAATCATTCAAGCAAGATTTCAGTGGCAGTGCCAGATGTGACATTGTATGTATAGAATAACTGACTTGGATTGTTCAAACACAAACTGTGAAAAAGGTTGAAGCAGACAAAAAATTGTGGCACATCAACAGTTAGATACATCAGTTAGAGTTGATAGAATGACAATTAAATCTGATGGATATAACAGGATTACCTTGCTGCCAAATTGAATCTGGAGACTGGATACATGTGAAACTTGACAAATTTTTAAAAAATGTATTTGCTTTAATTTCAATGAAGATGCTTTGTTTTTAATTTTACAATTATGTATTTATTACATCTGTTTTCTAGTCTGAAGGAAATTCAGCAAAATTTTGCAATACAACATAATGGTTGTTATCATAATAATATCAAAAAAATCTCCACATGCTGACAACATCAGAATTAGAAAAACTCCTACCCAAAAGTACCAAAGGGAATACATATAATTACAACAAAGATTATCTCTGCAGCAATATTACTCATGTCTACATAAATTATGGTTACTGTAATAAACAGTAACCTCACTAACAGAAATGAAATTATTAACATGGCAGGCTTCAAAAACATCATATATTTATTACTGTATTTAATGTTGTAATTTAATTGTTTCATTATTTCCATTATTAAAACAATTAAAAATAATAACTATTTTATAAAACAACAAATTGGTTTATATCAAATTGGTCATATTAATTTCTGGTTTCCAATATGCATGTCAACTGTCCTAATTAATTGTCCAGTGTTGTCACAGCTTACAAAGGGTCAACTATAATAGAAAGTGTAATTTTTTGGGCATATACCTGAATTATGAACAATGATGATAACATTAGTGTTGGCCCTAACACTTATGACATTAAAGTCAGAATAACACTCTGGTCATGATATGGCTTGTGCATTGTCACTTTGGCTCATGACTTTGGAGAAGCTAGAAACAATGTACTTTGTATTAACTGACTTAATATAACTGTTGTGACACATCAACCAAACTCATTAATATTTAAACATCTATTCCTGTTCACATGACTGCAAAGCTACTGTGCATAAATTGATAATGTAATAAAAAATTTGACTGTTTTTAATGAACAGTTGTCCAATAACAAATGTCCATCCTTCAGTAAACTTTCTTTCAAAAATCTTTTCTCTGTTGTCATTTTAGTTAAAAGAAATTATCTAATTCTAAGCACTACTTCTTACTAGTTTTCAAATTTGAATGTTTTTTACTTATTTGCTGTAATTATAGTTATATTGATTAGGATTTAAGCATTGTAATTACATGTTATTAAATAGATATTAAATTATCTATGATAAATTCTTGTCACCTACTGAATTTTAATAGAATAATGCCATTTTCCAACATAATTATAATTGCTCAGAAATAATTAGGTGTTCTCTTCAGAAGGAAATGGCTGACATTTTTGAATGTCCAAGTATAGACCTTAGCTATTGTAGTTTGTAAAAAACCTTTGAGTAACACTTGGATCTACTCAAGAGGACATGTATAGTACTGTACATAATCACTTATATGGCAATTAACAGTTTTTCAAATAGCAATAGCCCAAAGATAACCAGTTTGAAGATTATTCAAGTTCTAAAATCAAAAGAAAAGAAGGATTTTTCAAACCAGTTTGATAAATCCTTTTTTTCTT
The DNA here is from genome assembly GCF_000671375.1 of Centruroides sculpturatus. Lineage (NCBI taxonomy): Eukaryota > Metazoa > Arthropoda > Arachnida > Scorpiones > Buthidae > Centruroides > Centruroides sculpturatus. Next base: position 110,160 of record NW_019384835.1, read on the forward strand.
TTAATTTTAAACTTTGTTTTATGTCAATGCTTATGTGTAAATTTTCATATGAATTGATTAAATTGTTGCTACTAGATGCAACCTTTTTGGTTTTTTTTTATTCACAAAGTATACACTATGTACTGTGTATATAAATATTAAATATAAAAACTAATTGGAACTTTTGCATAAAGTCAAACATTATTTGCATAAAGACGATATAATCCAGGATTATCTTTATTTGAAGCTATAGAAGACATAAATAAAAATATATAATTTTTTTGAGTCTATTTCTTTTTATTCTTTTCACAGACCAACTCAGAAGTAACAGTAAATTAGCTTGAAGATGTAAAAAATCTTAAAACATCATATATAGAATACAGTAATACCTCGACTTACGCGAACCCAGAGTTATGCGATTTTCAAATTTTGTCGATTCGTCTTTTGTTTGAGCGCCATGCAACTCTCGATTACTCACTCCCCCCACACTATTGTTTGGCTTACATGTTCGAACGTTTCGCGCGGAATTGACACAGCTACAATTTATTTTGTGTTATTTATTTCTCTGTTTGTTATATCTACGGAGACTCAAGAGACTCTATGTGGTGATTTCTTGTAACCGTGAACGAATCAAAAGACGAGATAAGATTAACGAGAACTAGGGATTGTATACCGGTTTACCGATTTACCGGTTAACCGATAAATTGACAAAAAAAACATTCGGTAAACTTACCGGTAAATTTCAAAAATTTACCGGTAATTCGGTAAATGAAAAATTCATACTAGAAATTTTTATGTAAAAAATATTGTGTTTATAGATATTTAAAAGGGCTAAAGGGACATTGAAAAAAAACAGATAAGTGTAAGCAACAATATACCTAATTATTAATTTTATGTGAGATATTTTTTGTTTAATTTTAATTTAAACTTTCTTGGGTTTGAGAGGCACTGTAAATTGTACAGAAAGCTCTAGTTAGCATATGTGATTTGTGCTCTGCCGTTTTTTGAGATTTTTAAAGGTTTAAAATCTTTACAATCAACGTTTTTCTTAAAGATTAAGTAAATATCTTTTTTTAATATTTAAAAATAATAATACGTAAATATTTCACGTACTCTTTAAATTAATAGCAATTTTGAATACACCACATTATGGCAGGACATTAAAGCAATATTATTGCAATATAACATAAAAATTTGTACCTTAAATAAATTTTTTACTTCTAACAACAGTTTAAAATAATTAAATACAAATATTTATTACAAGATTCTAACATTATGCTTTACGATTGTGCAAAATATGTATTATTCTAACCTTATTTTCGTGGGGAATCCCCATTACTCTCACGAAAAGAACTTTCTTTAATTTTAGATTGTAGAACCCGGTGGAATAGCTTACTAAACATGCTGGAAAGATTTTTATTACTTAAAGATGATGTCCGAAAAAGTCTAGAAACTTAACCTAACCCGGATTATTTTGTACAAAAATTAGATCAAAATTAGGAGATAAGACTTTAAATAATTTAAGTTTCTTGAGAAGTTATTTTTTAAAAAATGGTAATCAGTAAAATGGTATTAGGTACTATATATTATTTCTGTTTTATTTTTATTTTTCTGTATTATTTTATTTATGTTTCTAAAAGTTATTATTATAGTTTGTTTAGAATAACACTTTAATTTTTATATTTTTTATATTCTATACCTTTGAAATAGAAAATGTGAAATGGAAATCAAAATTACTTATATTTTTTATCACCTTAATTTTATTTTTCAGGAAAAAAATTTACCGGTAAACCGGTATTTTAATTTTCATTTACCGAATTACCGGTAAATGAAAAAGTAGGTAAATTTACAATCCCTAACGAGAACATTTATTAGCTTACATACATCCAACTTGGATTTTACACAAATTACGAAATTATACCCCGACTTACGCGGTTATCGCTCGTTCCCAGCTAAGACGTAAGTTCGGGGTATTACTGTATTAAAAAATTAACACAAAGTTAAAAATGATCAAAATGTCAACGTTTTATTTTAGGATTTGGCACTTTCATAATAAAATAATGATTAAAAATTTTTACAATAGCTATCCGTCTCTTATAGCATTTTAACTGCTTTGAGCTCTCTGGTGGTCAATCGGGTAATCACAAAAAACTTTGCATAAAGACAACATAACCCAGGATTATGTACTGGTACATGTGAATATAAATTGATAATAAATGCCAATAAAATGTATGCTTATGCTCTTTTATGCATTCAAAAAAATGAAACTAACATTATATTAGATAGTCTGTGAAAACATTTTAATGATATTTAATCAGTTTAAAAGTTAGAAATAACTGCTTTAAGGAAACGATATATCAGATTGTTGGTGAACATTTTTTTAGTTTTCTTAGCTTCAAATCACTTTGAATCAAATTCAAAATGTTGAGAATATTTAACTTTGAATCAGATAGTTGCCAAACATTTATATTATTATTATTTTTTTTTTTTTTTTATTCTTTCTGCTCTGTGGTTTCAGTCAGGTTTCCAATGGGGTAGATGTGCTTGATGTATCCATGATAGAGCTATGAAAAATTTATGAGGTTTTTCAACTCCTCAGACTCAATCCCCATAGGAATAGGCTGATGCTTTAATCTCTACAGCCATCTGGCCATCCATTTATATTACTTAAATAGTGATGACATTGACATTAAGATATTATAAATCTTTTTAAGATTTGTTTTTATAATTTTTCCATGTCATTGATAATAGCACATGATTAGATATTTTTTTATATTAACATCTGTACATCCATGGATCCATAACAACTCTTTACCTTTTCATTTGTAACTTGTCTCTCCTTTTTTGCATGTTTTCATGGATTCAGACAAGTTCACAATGGGTGACTGGATGGGGAGGGACAGACTGAAGTATCCAGATTAACCACTCTGAAAATTTCTGATCTATTTGAACCCAGATTCTCTAGAATGGCAGTCTAATTCTTTTACTACTTTAACCATCCTTAACTTCTATTAACTTTTAAAAAATAAATTTAACTAAATATTTTTTGGTTTTTATGAAAAATATTTTTTATCATAAATAAATTACTGCTATAGTAATTTATTTTTACTTTCCTGGCTCTTGTTATATATAACAGAAAGTATGGTGATTGGTCAAAATATGGTCTCCAGGATTTTTACATTTTTGGACTCGGGGACCTTGAAACATCAAGAAATTCAAAAAAAGTTCAGGGGGTTTTTTCTATTTGTTTGTTTGTTTGTGTGTGTGTGAGGCACAATTTTGTTTATCCTCTTTGAAGCTTAATAATTCTAATGTTTGTCTAAATTTTGCGGGGACATTTGTGTCTTAATGGCAATTTTACTTGTTATTAGCATTTACAATATTTTTATAAAATACATCCCTATCCTCAAAATTAAGCTTTTTGCCATTTTATAATAATTAAAAATATAAAAAGTTTTTAAAATAAAATATCATAATAGATGATGCTACACACACACAGTTTTAGATGTTACCAGGAAACTTAAGCAACTTGCTGCTGGATGTTTTACTATTTTGTATATGTATATATAATTATATTCTTCAAAATATTTTTTTTATCTTTTTAAATATTTTAAATGTCGGTATAATTTTGCTAGCTATTATTTGATGTGTTTACAGTACTTTATGTAGAGATCCTTTAATAAGTTTTCATCACTTGTTTGGGAGTGCTGTTTGCATCTCAATGAGCTAGGTATCCATAATAGGGCCTTTCTCTTGTGGGTGTCAAGACATGAGGATGTGGTAATGTAAATGCTGATCTGCTGGCCAAACAGGGTGCTTCATATCCCTTTGTAGGGCCAAAACAAGCTGTTAGTATTTCCTGTAACTGCTTTTTTTAATGCTTTCTTTAACAACTTTTTTCAGAGCTGAAAATTAATTCCTGATTTAAAACAAATATAAACATCTTACACCTGATAGTTATATATTAAAACCAAAATATTGTTGAATTATGTTGAGCTATATTACCACTACTATTATTAATTGCTAAATAATTTGGCTGTAGAGTCAGGCATTAGGTACCAAATTACATAATAGTAATATTGTCCAATATAATCCAGCAATCATTTGGCTTTAATACCTGGTTTAAAACAGAGCAAATTTTCCTAGTCTGCTCTCTAGGAAAAGTAAGGATTTCTCATCTTTCAACAGGAACGTTTGCTTTTTGGTCAGCGTTGTTACTGATTTTGGCCACTTGTAAACATGTATGCTGACTGAAACTCTCCTCCTCAGCCTCCTGTTGCTTTTGTGGATCTGCTGAGGAGACTCCTCTACATCTCATTTGTGAATGTGCAAATCTCTACTCAAGTAAACTTGTTCATCCGTGTTTCAATTTGNGGTTAAGGCTTTTATGTCCAACAGATGTCGCTACGAGTACGACGACCTAAGTTTGCTTTTCTGTGAGGCATTACGCTTTTCTGTGAAAATGAACTAAAGCATCATCTTCTATCTATCTATATAAATAAAAATGTAATGTTCGTTTGTTCCTACCGATTCCTCTGAAATTTTGACACAACGCTGCATTCGAATACGCACGTGTTTTTATATAATATACATGTCGAAATTCCCCTTACTGGGGGAGATGGACAGGATTAAGGCTTACAGTAAAAAACTCTGCTTCTATTTATACTATTTTAGATGCGGTTTTTTGCGTTTTTGATTGCGTTTTAATAGGATACGTCAACAGAATATACATTAAAAAGGGATTTTTCGATATTCCGCCCGCGGGGGAGAGAGACAGGATTAAGGCTTACCGTGAAGAACTTGGCTTCTATTATACTATTTTAGATGCGGTTTTTTGCATTTTTTTATTCGTTTTAATAGGGTACGTCAAGACAATGTACACCAGGAAGGAATTTTTCGAAAAATTCTCCTCCCCTCACGGGGGAAGTGTTATATACATTTATAATAGATACATTTTGAGCCCCAACAACGCGTGGCGGGGTCTGCTAGTGGTTTTATAATTTTTAATCATTAAATCTTTATAACACATTACAAATAAACAGCTACATCTGAACTCCATTTTTTACATTAAACAATACATTAATGTGGTGAACCTATGGCACGCGTGCCCAAAGTAGCACATAAGGAGAAATCATCTGGCACGTAACGTATCATACAATTTCTATCTATCAACCGTCTTTTTTAATCATCCTTTCGGTTTACCTGAGTATTTATTTTTTCAATCAGCCTTTTTTGCATGTATTATAATTAAGATATATTCGTTTAATTTCTTTAAATAACGTTATTCAAAGTCTAAAACTTTGGCACGCATCTTTAAAGATAAGTATGCTTACTATATGGCACGCAGATTCAAAAAAATTCGCCATACCTTTTTGAACCTGCACGTGAATTGATTTATGATTGAAAACATTTTTCAAAATCAGTTTTAACCCCCTTGGGACTTTCCAATTTTTGATATTAATGTAATTAAACAAAAAAATATTTAAAACTGAAAAAACGAAAGAAATGCGTTAATTTTGAAGAAAAAGCTTCAAAGTTTAACTTCCTTTGTCTCGCCTTTCTGTGAAATTTGACACTGATGAGTCATTGTTTACACAGCTGGATGACCTTGAGAACAGCTGGTGTTGGATTNCCTTTCTCTCATTTAAAATTTTATGAGTCTGAGATATACTGTAGAATTATATCAATTTACAGGTCTTAAATTTTATCAAAAATACGAATTGATTTATTATCTGTCTGAGAAATAAGATTTAAATTATATTTCCAATTAGCAAATGTTTACAAATATTATTTTATTAAAAATATAAGACGATAATCTACATATCAGATTCGAAATGCTCTTGAATATTATTTCAGGCTTCAAATATGGATTAAAAATCGCAAATGAGTTCAGTGTAGTTATTGTTTATTGGAATTAAAAATTTTTATTCAAATAATAAATATTTGAAATGTCGGTATAATTTTGCTAGCTATTATTTGATGTGTTTACAGTACTTTATGTAGAGATCCTTTAATAAGTTTTCATCACTTGTTTGGGAGTGCTGTTTGCATCTCAATGAGCTAGGTATCCATAATAGGGCCTTTCTCTTGTGGGTGTCAAGACATGAGGATGTGGTAATGTAAATGCTGATCTGCTGGCCAAACAGGGTGCTTCATATCCCTTTGTAGGGCCAAAACAAGCTGTTAGTATTTCCTGTAACTGCTTTTTTTAATGCTTTCTTTAACAACTTTTTTCAGAGCTGAAAATTAATTCCTGATTTAAAACAAATATAAACATCTTACACCTGATAGTTATATATTAAAACCAAAATATTGTTGAATTATGTTGAGCTATATTACCACTACTATTATTAATTGCTAAATAATTTGGCTGTAGAGTCAGGCATTAGGTACCAAATTACATAATAGTAATATTGTCCAATATAATCCAGCAATCATTTGGCTTTAATACCTGGTTTAAAACAGAGCAAATTTTCCTAGTCTGCTCTCTAGGAAAAGTAAGGATTTCTCATCTTTCAACAGGAACGTTTGCTTTTTGGTCAGCGTTGTTACTGATTTTGGCCACTTGTAAACATGTATGCTGACTGAAACTCTCCTCCTCAGCCTCCTGTTGCTTTTGTGGATCTGCTGAGGAGACTCCTCTACATCTCATTTGTGAATGTGCAAATCTCTACTCAAGTAAACTTGTTCATCCGTGTTTCAATTTGTCATCCCTGGTGAAGTCCCTCAGCTTTTCTTCAGAAGTCTGCTGTTTTTTTTAAAAGATATCAGACTTTAAGAAACTTAATCTCTCATGGAGTGCACAATGAACTTTTATCAAAGCACACTTAATCTATTGTCCCTACTTATATAATCTAAAATCTTAATAAATAATTAATTTAAATGATTATTATTAAAATAATTTTTAAGCAAATCATTCAATTTAATCACATAATTATATCATTACAATAATACCAACGTAATAAAAAATTTAATACATGGATAACTGAAATTATTTATTTAACTAATTTAATAATTAATACAAATATTATTTATCATTTTTTAGATTATGGTAATGGTCTGGATGTTATCATTCCTGGTGGATGGAGTATGGCTTTTTGGATTGCATTCATCTATCAAGGAGCAAAAGCAAGTGGTTTAAGAGAAACAAAGAATATTGGATTAGAATCTGGACTACCTGTTTTTCCATTTAACTTTCCTGACAGTCAAAGTTGTAAAGAAATCCAAGAGAAAAGAAGATTGGAGCTGACTGCAAAACATTATAGATATCCTCCTGATAAAAGGCCAAGTTTTGAAAAACTTGGCATACAAACTCCCTTCTTTTATCCATGGTTAGAATTAGTACAGGAATGGAAAAGAGACTTCAGTCAAACTGCAAATATATCATTAATAAAAAATGATTTCTTTGTTTTGAGGGAAAAACGTTGTCTCAAATTGCTGATTCATTTGTTTACTTCTAACAGAAATAGAAAAGAAACAAAAAGCATTAAAAATTCTGAAATAAGTGTCAAAACATTTTCTAATTTTTTTGTTAATGAAAAAAATTACTTTCAAAATGCATTGATATGTGTTCAGTTAACTCCTGTTTTTAAGGGAACACCTGATGAATTTTCTACTATCTTCCTACCGTTAGAAATGGATTTCAAAGAATATAAACTTAATCTACATCACGAGGGACCAATTGAGCCTGTTCATCACACAGAAAATAAAACAAAAAACAAGAAAACCAAGGGAAACAAAGCAACTAAAAGTGAGCAACTTGAAATGAAATTATCTAAACCAGAAATAAAAAATTTACTTTTATCATCAACTAGAAAAATTATTGGTTATGTAGAATATGGAAATTATAGTTTTATTGGAGGTAGAAGTGCAGCAATGGGTCATTGTACACTTAAAGGAATTGTAGAACTTCTTCAGAAATGTTTAGAACAAGAAACAGAACCAATTGCTCTTGTAAAAAATCAAAATTCCTACCAATTCAGATATGTTAAAATAAAAATAGTAGTGTAATTTTTAAATTTATTGAATAATAAATTATTTATATCAAACTAGCTGTTACCTTCACCTGTCTGGATTTTGCAATTTGATAGAAATAACCCTCCCTCGAAAAATCATTCCAGTGACTCATCACGTAAGCCACTATTTCTGCATATACTTCTTTGGCCACCACTTGAGTGTCATATAAAACAAAGGATATTGCTCTGAAGAGGCAAGCTCCATCACATATAATAGGAACGATGGTGTGGGGAGTCATAATACCATTTATGTTCAGTATTTCAACAACAATAGTAATTATTTAATTTATAACAGTGTTATATAACACATACCCCTTATTGCTGAGAATTATTTTACTGCTTAAAAGAAACATTTTCAATCTGTTCAATTTTCTGGAACGTTTACAATCGTTCTATAATTGAACCAATATGCAATAACAAATTTGAATTTAAAACGGTTTGAACATTTGGTTAAAAAATCGTAAAACGTAAATATTGTATGTTTGGAAATTAAGTTGTTACTGTACCACCAGAAACAAAAAATTGCATCTAAAATAGTACAGTAGAAGCCGTTCTTCAGGTTAAGCCTTAATTTTCTCCCTCTCTTCCCTCAGGTATTTCAATATAAAATCACGCACGTATTCGAATGCAATGTTGTGTCAAAATTTCAAAGCAATCTGTGAAGAACTTTTAGAGATTTAAAATTTTGAACAAACGAACATTTACATTTTTATTTATATAGATTATTCCTCATATATAATTTAATTAATAAATATGATTTTACTATATTTTAAAAAAGTTTTATATGTCCAAATAAACTATCATGCAGATCTCATTCAAGAAATGAATATTTTATCAGAATTCCCTCTCACCAGGAAAACTTAGAAATGTCAGAGAATTTTTTAATAATCAACTTATATTTGGTGTAAAGTCAGAGAATTCATTCATTGTTCTGAAAATTTACAACCACTTGATTTGTAGTTGAAAAGAAATTTTTAAAACAAAAAAATATGTTTTAAAATCATTTTGTATTTTTCAATGTTATATGTTGTGTGCATACAACAATTTTATCCAAAGATGTTATTTTTATGTGGGGAATGTGAAAATGAAACTTAATTCAACTAATTTAACAGGCAGTTTACAGTTTTTGTTAGATTATAGCTTTTCCTAAAAATTCTAATTCAAAATACAGTAAACCTCATCAAATCAGACTTTGCATAATTCGGATAAATTTTTTCAAAAAACTGTGCAATACTTCAAAATTTCTAGACAATAGAGAAATAATTAAATGAGTAATTATAATTATAACAGAATTATACTGGTAATGAGTTTTTTCAATAACCTAAGTCTATAATTTACTAAAGATTGTACATTGTTAGTAATGTCATGAAATTTTTTTGAGCTCATTTTTTGTAATAATAAAAGCTCAGTAAAATTTCTCTATGGAGCTGATTATAATAAATGACTGTACTGTATATTCACCTCTTTCCATATCAATGAAAACACCATGCTAACTCAGATTTTTGTAAATGCAGACAACCTTCACCCCCATTAGTTTGAGTTAACTGGGTTTACCTTGCATTAAAATAAGATCATTAAATTTGAATATAACTGTTATAATGGATGTTTCAAAACTGTTCAAAACTGAACAGTTTTGAAACATCCATTTAAGATCTGAAACATTTAAAGGTAAATGCCTTTTATCAAGCCCATCATGAATTCTGTCATGCCTGCAGGAATGATAACATCGGTAATTCCTAAATACAGTAGAGCGTCGTTTATCCGAATCAATTGAGGACTGTTCGGATAACCGATTATGTACGAAAAAATATAACCTATCCCGTGTTGAAATTTTTCTCCGTTGCGTGTCGCTTCGCGTTGAATTTTCGTCGATGTTAAGCCTAACGTAAACTTTTTAAAATAATAATCGTGGCTATTGTATCGTTAAAAATGATTTCTTTATGTTTTACAAACGAAATAAATACATTGAAAAATATAAAAACAAATAAAAATTATACTTTAGGCCGACTGGAATTCTTTCGGATAACCGACTTNGAATCCGGATCTCCCAAAGCGGTAGGCTGTCACCTTGTCCGCTCGGCCATCCGGCCGCGATTGCTGTCAGTTTACATTGATCACTACGGCAATTTTTTATTTTACATTTAGATCAGTATTAAAACCCTTTATTGCACAATTTTATTTTTCTACATTGCGGTTCATTTTATTTTCGTTTTCTTAGAAAATACCTAGTGTAATTTAATGCTATTAAATATTTTTAAAATTTTCGCGTTTATATCAAACGTGACGCTGTTTCCATAATGACAAAATTTAATTTTATATAATTATTTATTAATTAAAAAAACTGACAGCAATCGGACTTTTGATTGATATGCACTGAGCAAACAGCTTACAACTGGCCCGTAGACTCTACATGGTGAACCTTGGCCTCGAATATCTCAACCCATAGATCAAATTTCAAAATTCCGGCTTCAGCGCCGCTTTCCTTGAAGCTTAGAAGTTTGACAATGGGTTTGGAACATCGAGCATGATTCTACTGACGTTCTAAACGCCATTGTCAAACTTCTAGGCTTACAGGAAAGCAGCGCTGAATGTCCGACGTACACGTTTTTTGCGATGAAAACGTCGACTGCAACCACTCTTATATTTCAAAAATTCTCTGGAGGTGGATCCCAGGACGTTTTTCCCTGGAGTATTCCGTAAACTCCAGACACCTGTTAGGTCATCCCACAATTTGTTAGAGCCCCCTACTATAGTTCGTTTAGTTAAGCTCTCGGGTGGTACTGAATATATATTTGTGAATTCCAGACTAAGAAAGACAGATCCCCAAGAAAAATTCCCGAGATTCTTGACTAACTTGTAAGATTCGTATCCGGATTCCCGAAGCAAAACTCAACTCGGCCACTGCCGTCTTGAGTTAAAGATTGAGACGGCCGGATGGCCGAGCGGTCAAGGTAGCAGCCTACCGCTATGGGGACCCGGGATCGAATCCGGACGGGTCGAAAAATCCTAAAAATTTTTCGGGGGTGGTCCGTCCGGATATGTCGGGTCCCGTCCCTGACCACCCGGTCGACCCATTGTGGGCCTGGCCGAACCCATAATCGGCTTGCTAAAGTGAGGCCCTCTTAGTGCCCACAGGGCGGAAAGAGTTAAAAAACAAAGATATCTAAAGATTGATAATATTTAATAATGAATGCGCATTAATAATGATTTCATATAAGTAAAAGTATTTTAAAATTAATTCAACAATAAGTTTTGAAATATTTATTATAATATACATATATTTTATCGGCATTAATTTATCGTTTTCCGGATTGCTAAGAAAGAATGATAAAGTAATCACAATGTTAATAATAACATTAATATTATTATTGTTAATTTCAAGATTTTAAATAATACAAATATTTTGTTTAAATTTAATGATTTAGCTAATGGAAAAAAATATAAATCTCAATACAACATTTTAATTATTATTATTATTATTACAATCTGGCAACACTTAAAGTCTATCAATATTATTTAAAATGTTCGTAGTAAATATATTGTATTCAGTACAGATGTGATCATTATACAAGCTTCGTTCGGTTCATAAACTGTATCACATATTACTATGTCTTCACAATTTGCACAGGGCATTCTTAGAGTAGCTGTGGCACAAATATGCCAAAATATTGGATGGCATTCTGTACAATCGTCCCCTATCGACCTCCTGGTCGACATTTTGCAACGTTACTTACTTGAATTATCTAAAACAGCGCACAAGTATTGCAACCAATGTAAGTGGAACGGATGCATTTGAGAATTTTAACGTGATTTACAGATAATGTTGATATCAATTGTTTCACATATCGATTCAATAAAACACTCAAAATACATTGATTCTATTCCCAAGTACAAATGTTTATATTGATTTAATATTTAAAACTTGTTTAAATGTATTTTTTTCACACGTGGATTTAAACAATTTGAATTAAACTTACAAATACTTGCTGATCATTGATGATATTATTATGAATTCTATGTGCAATTAAAAAATATAGCTTGAGTATAATTAAGATATACATAATATATAATTAAAATCACACATTTAACTAATAAATCTGTATATCATATACATCATGTAATATGTATTCTATATATTAAACTGAGCTTAAATTATAATTTTCAATAGACAATACAATGGCATATAGTAGTAATAAAAACAGATCTATATTTAATCTTATATATTCCAGTCATGTATAAATTCATATTAATTTCTTATTAATAGGAATTAATTAGTTTTAATACCTTTTGATTTAAGTTCAATCTAAGATCAATGTCAAAAGTCTCATTCATTATTATTATTTTTAATTATCAAATTTACAAATATAGAGGAAATTTTAAGGATTTAAATATAACTTTTTTTTTAAAGAATTTAAATATTTTTAAATTTTGAAAAAATGCTAACATTTTATATTAATTAATATTTAAAGTTTGATGAAAAAATATTTTAAATTGAAATTAAATAAAATGTTTTATTAGCTAAGATACGTTTNTTAACTAAACAACCGTTTATTTGTAAAGGAAAATACATTGTACACAATTTATAGCGTTAACGAGTTATAATAAATCGAGTTAAAATAGGTCTACATATTTCCGCGGTTCTCGAGAGATTGAGTTTACAGTGGTTCGCGAGTCGATAAATACCTGGAGCAGAGGGTGTCCTAGGGCAACGGTCCCCAACCTTTTTATTGTTGCGGACCGGTCAACGTTTGATAACTTTACCGCGGCCCACTGAGGGGGGACGTTGATTGTTCATATTTTATATTGATTTAATTCAATAATTTTAATTTCACTGTATTTAAACATGCCTTCAAAATAAAATACAGTTACACCAAAAAATGAATACATATACAGTAATGTGATTTAACATTTTAACTCACTAGAACGCTAAATCAATGAGAACCCTGAGCTTATTTCTTTGCAACGAGACGGTTCTATCTGGGGGTAATAGAAGACAATGACACCCGAAGTGTGTTTCTTATGTCCAGTTTATTCAGTTGTCCGTCGTCTATTAAAAGTCGCACAAACCCGAGACAAATACACCATAGTAAATAAAATGGAAATAATTTAATGTTCCTTGGGCGGCCCGGTACCATTTGATCCATGGACCGGTACCGGTCCGCGGCCCGGGGGTTGGGGACCACTGCTCTACTGTAATACTAATTTGTTTTCCTAAATCTATTTAACTAAATTTGTAAAATATGTATAAAAATTATACAGGGTGTTTCAAAACACACTATTTTGAATAAATAACAGTTTTGAAACATCCATTTAAGATCTGAAACATTTAAAGGTAAATGCCTTTTATCAAGCCCATCATGAATTCTGTCATGCCTGCAATGGAATAGATAGGTGGTGGGTGAGGGACAAGATCCAACATATCAGACAAATCCCTCAAAAAATTCTGGAGATTTTCAACTTATCTGGATTCGTACCTGCTCCCGAGTGGTAGGCTGGTAAGTAATTGTTCAACCATCCAGTCTTAGTAGCGATGCGAGGGGCATTAGTGGTACAGCAATACATTCAGGAAATCGTGTTTTCATGTTGTCTTTTATGCTAGGGCCTACAAATAGCCGAGCCCGTCATTGCCCGAATGGATAATAACCACAGCATTGGTCATTTGTTCGTGCCTTTCCAACAGGCTGGCCATGTGGAGTTTTCCAGGTTTTCTTCATGTTAGTAACCTAAATAGGAGTCAGTTTCCCCATAAAAGACCTCCCGGAGGCATTTCCCCCTCAGCAGATCGCCCAGGTGTCGCGTTTCCATAATTGAATAAAACTAGGCCACAAACATCCATTTTCCAGCAAGATAATGCTCGGATACACACAGCTTGGTTTCTTAAAAATGTGTCCCCTCACATTGTCACACTTATTTGGCCTGCTTGGTCTCCAAATGTGTCTTGCATTTATGAAATGAATTAATATTCTATCCTTTGAAAAAGCGTGCGAAAAGGAAACAATAAACATGTTTGTAAACCGAAAACGGGAGGGAAGAAATCTAAACTAATTTCGACCTCCCTAAATAGCGTAAATTGAACCAGGTGTTTTATGTTTTACACTATGCCTATATTTAAAAGGGAGCTCAGGGAGGCATAATTGGTAGATCGGCTTCTGTGGGGAGATAGCAGGGTGGTGTGGGTTCGTACCTTGGTGTGTCATATCTCTAGTGGGTGCTGAACTTATGAAAATTTTACTCGTTATTGGCATTTACACTTAAGCTCATCTGTACTCTCAAAATTAAACCTTTTGCCTTTTTTTATAATAATATAATATAGTTTAATAAAACTTCTCATAAGAGATGCTGTCACGTCCTATTTTATTTTAAATAATTAACCTAAATAAGCAGAGCCGTAACTAGCCATTTCTGTGCCCTGTGCAAGAATTTGCATTTAGGCCCCTTAATTTATTTGGTTTTGGGAAAATAATAAAACAAATACATTACAATAGATTTTTAATAAGATTTAGTTGAATTTTTCTGACTTTTATTTCAGCAAATTCATTAATTACACCATCATAATTAATATTTTTAACGATATTGTATTCTATTAAAATAATAGAAATATTGGATAATCGTTCTTGTCCGATAGTTGATCTTAAATAATTTTTTATTAAGTTTAACTTGCTAAAACTTCTCTCGCACGAAGCATTAGAAACGGGAAGAGTTAGAAATATTCGAAGAGCGACATTGATATTTGGGTAAGACTCAATTAAACCAAAATCGTGAAGAGCCTGTAGAATATTAAGCGGAGATGCAGTTTCTATATTTTGTATAAGAGTCGTTACTTCAGAATTAAACCTTTCAATTTCACTTGTGAATTCGTACTTTTTTAAATCTTTGCTATATATAATAGCGAGATCTGCATCCGAATTTTTGAAATCCAAAAATTCATGCATTGTAAAGACCAGCCATAGCGAAAGCAAAAATCGTTACAGATAGTTTTCATTTTTTCATAACGCCATCTATTTGATATAATAGAGTGTCAAGAACACTGTAAATTTGTATTTTAAATAATTTTTCGCGTGTCAAGTTACTTCCTTCATCTGGTGTTTTATCTATTTTCATTATCTTAACTCTTTTTTTCGTTTATTAAGAAATCCCTTTTCTCTACTTTTTGGTTTGTTTTAAGAATATGATCAATACAGGTAACCCCCGTATAACACGGCACTTCTATAGCACAGATTCACTCTAACACGGTTCGAGAATTGGTACCATCCCCGTATAACAAGGTACTGTTATAGCACGGATTCACTCTGACACGGTTCGAGAAATGGGTAAAACCCTCGTACAACATGAAATGTAATAAATTTTTACATACTGAAGTACTAATAGTTCACGAAAATAATAATTTTCGTGAACTGTTAGTACTTCAGTATGTAAATTTTCTTTTCTCTCCTTTTGTCCATACACATGGTCCTTTTTGAAACTTGTTTCAATTTTGCCAGATCTCGACGCTTCTGCTTCTAATGTTGCCAGATGTTTTTCTCTTATTCCATAAGTGCTTAGCATCATATAAGGAAATTAATAAAGATCTTTTAACTAGAAGCAAGCATTCATTCATTCATTCATTCATTCATTTTAATTTATTAGGTACAGTATTATGTACATTTCTTGGCCCCACTGTAGAGCATTACCAGGAAATTTTTACAATAAGTGAATATATAGTATACTTATGATTGGCAATATCTAGAAGCAAGCAATCTAAAATTACATACTTTTTGCAAAAGGTAAAGCATGAATCTGAAGATAATGCAGAAAAATGCTCAGAGGATAAGGATAACTTGCCAAAAAGAAAACGCTCTCGGTTAATAGTGCTTTTAGTGATGACGAAGAAAACATTGTTCTTTGTTTCGTATAACACGGTAATTTTTTGGAACGTAACTACCATGTTATACGGGGGTTGCCTGTAGTAGCATCTGTTAATATTGTTGGCCATAAAGCTATATCATTTACTACTTTCGTGTAGCTATATTTTTTTTCTTTTCTTTTTTGGACTATTTCTATCTTCTGCGTTTTCGCAATCCCTTTTATCAGTAGTATTTTAAAGACTGCGGGAGCTCCTTCGGGCCCTACGCGCCCGAAGCCCGCATAGCTCGCTTACCGCTTAATCCGCCGTTCAGGTATACACCACATATGCGTACCACTATAAAGCAAAAATTGATCTCAGAATCTCTGCACGCCTTTTACAACCTCGAAACTAAGATTTTATTCGGGAGTTACCGTTTTCAATTTAGTAATTTTTAAAAAATCCTCGGGCAGATTTATTTTTGTTACAAAATGTTACCTTTACATATTTCTAGCTCTGCACACTGTAGAAAAATCTAGAAATACAGTTTTGTATATCGTAATAATATTAGTAGTTTCCAGAAAGCTCTATAAAGTAGAGAAAAATCTGTAAATTTAAAACTATAAACATAAATTTAAATTTCTCAAAAAATAAATTAAAAAATATCAAAAGTCGCTACTTTTGGCTGATTTGTCTGAGGTCTCCGCTACCTCACTACGTCCCTCTAAAAGTCGCCACAGTTGGGAACACTGGTGAGCAGACATCTAGGGTCTAAGTAAGGCGAAATGTAATCGCCAAAC